>NW_007246683.1:626662-711020 GCF_000164805.1 Carlito syrichta | reverse complement strand
CGTGATATCTCAGTGTGGTTTTGATTTGCATCTCCCTGATGATTAGTGAGGTTGAACATTTCTTCATGTGTCTGTTGGCTGCCTGGATGTCTTCCTTTGAGAAGTGTCTATTCATATCTTTTGCCCATTTTATAATGGGGTTGTTTGTTTTTTTTCTTTTTAGCACGTTTGAGTTCCTTGTAGATCCAAGATATTAAGCCTTTGTCAGACCTGGAGTTGGCAAATACTTTTTCCCAGTCTGTAGGCGGTCTCTCTGCTCTCTTGATGGCTTTGCAGAAGCTTGTCAGTTTAATGAGGTCCCACTTGTCTATCTCCTCTCTTATGGCCTATAAGGTTTCGGGTTTTGTTCAGGAATTGGATGCCAGTTCCGATTTCCATGAGGGTATGTCCTTCATTTTCTAAGGTTCTTATGGTTTGAGGTTTTACATTTAGGTCTCTGATCCATTTGGAGTTAATTTTTATCACCCAGATTTTAATCGCTTAACAAATAAATGTACCCCCTAATCTTAACTCATTCTTCCCCCTCCCAAACCCTTCTTTTTTTCTTTTTCTTCTTTTAAAAATGTATTTTATTTTTTATTTTTTTCCAGACCCTTCTATTGCCACCCACTGAAATTCACAGACTAGGGTCAGCAAATTCCCCAAAGTCCTCAAATTCCTTTTTGACTATTTCTTTAACTGAAACCTGTTATCTGAAATCCTCTCAGAAACTAAAAATTTTTCATTGTTTATTTTTAAATATGTACACCATTTATACTTGAAGGCACTAGAAGATATGTCCATTTTGCTCCATATTCTCCATTCTAAACTATTTTTCCTTCCCCTTCAAAAACTTCACATATTTTGAAACTCATGCCATAAAAAAATGACACCACCTAATGATCCTCCTTGAGGTAAGCAAGAGATATCCTTGATCCCTCTTATTCCAAAAAGGGTTGAGGAGAGAATGCATATGAGAACTCTCTGTACTTTCTCTTCAATATTGTTATGAACCTAAAACTGTTCTGAAAAATAAAGTCTATTTTAGAAATTGGTTTTAAAAAGTAAGTAGGAGTACACTTTTGAATAATCTATAGAATTGTTAAACAGCATAAAGTTCAAATTATTTCCCTATCTACAATATGATCTTCTTACTATAACCTTTGTCTAACTATTGGTCTAGACTTAGAATCAGTCATTGCAGTAGCTACTGAAGAAGCAGAGGAGCTCCAGTATAATAAAAAGCAATTGTTAGTTGGGCTCGGGGGCTCAGCCTGTAATCCTGTGCTTTGGGAGGCTGAGGTGAGTGGATTGCTTGAGCCCACAGGTTCGAGACCCACCTTGGCGAGCCCTCATCTCTACAACAAATCAAAAACTAGCCGGGTGTGGTAGCGCACGCCTGTAGTTCCAGCTACTTGGAAGACTGAGGCGGAAGGATCGCCGGAGCCCAGCAGGTCGAGGCTGTGGTGGCCGGGAGCGGCCACTGCACTCCAGTCTGGGTAACAGAGTGAGACTCCAACTCAAAAAAAAAATCCTCTTATATTACAGGTATTATACATACATGTAAAAAAAAACAGAAAATGTATTTCACATGTACAATCAAGGATGTTTCTGTATTTTTTCAAACCATTTTACTTCCTGTATAGCATGATAAAATTAAAAGGTAGTATAGCAGTTCAGTATCTTTCACCTACATTTAGACAGGGTATATGTCTCCTTTCTTCTGGTAATACCAAATGCATGTACTATCTATACATCTTAGCATTTAATCACTCTTATGTAGATCAAATCTCCTTAATGTTATCAAAGACCTATATGTCCTTCATATTTCTCAGGTACACACAACACAATACATATTATGAACACTCAAATATTCTGTTAGCTAGTATACTGAATGAAAATAAAGTTGAGAGGAAATTCTCTATTTAAACTTTCATTTAACAAGAAAATTTAAATAGCCAATACAATCTAGCCTGTTTGTGGGATGGTATGTAAACTGTGCCACCCTTCCAAATCACTCGTTATGAATTATCTTTTAATACTAACTTATATTTGATACTTTATAATTCTCAATATGAAACAAATTATAAGTTTAAAAAACTCAACATCTGTTGAAGTGCTTGTTTTTATAAATAAACTTTGGGAACAAACAAAAAATGGGATATAATGGAGGAAAAACAGGGGAAGAAATGAAGTAATATTGACTATAACTTATGATAAGAAAATTGGCCTAGAAGATTAAATTAAAACAAAACATAAGTCACAAAACAGAAAATAAGCTATTAGAGTTTCTACATTTTTGCCTAGATTTTAGTATTTTCAATTCAAAAAAAGTTTTCAGTTTTCATATGGAGATTTTCTTTGTTGATATTAGTTTTATAAGACATCTAAACATGAAAATCTTTAAAAGCCAACAATTGGAACAGCGTAATTAGTAATGCTGCAATACAGCCATAATTCAGTTCATAAATTTCAAGGAACATAGGTAACATAACCTAAAATTAGGCTAGTTAGAGAAAGCTAACTACACAGTTACAATTCAACATTTAGCTTTACTATTCCAAGACAATTACTATTTCTAAAGTGAGGGTTTTAATTTCATTAAAATGATATAAATCCCTTATATTAAGTTCAAGATAAATCACAAAATTTGGTTTTTAATTCAAAATGGAATAAAGTCCTGTTTACTTCTCTCTACTTCTCTGAAAACACTGATACATGCATACCTACATGCATGCATATGTAAGATTAAAAAAGAAACTGGGTTTTCTTCAAGGAAGAAGAACCCCAAACAGAATTTTCCTCTGCCAGATTTGGTGAAATTTAGATGAAAACGAAGGTGGAATCAGAAAATTCACATGAAATTCCTTCTCAGAAGTGGCAATGTCATAGTACTGGGAGTGTTCAAACAAAGATCCTTTGAATAGTGCTAGAAGATTCAGAAGTGTGGGAAGCCCAAGAAGTGGGGGATGAACAGGTAGAGACCCTGTTTTAAATGTTGCCTGTCAGGGAATATGAAACTAAACAAACAAAATAAAACAAGAATTTTACAGAAAAGCTATTTTTGTTAGCTCATACCTACTATTATTGCCAAACATTGCAACCAACATTAAATACACATTTATCCAAGTCTACTTTGAACATTTAAAAAACGGATTATGATTTAGGAAACAAAGTAAGCCTTAACACACTTAAGACATAGACATATATTACTTCTGGATAAGGAATATAAGTCTTCGAAGTATTGTTCTTTGAATTCTACCTTTGGGAGGGGGAACCACAAAAATGAAACTTCTTTTCTATTGCTTTTTTTTTAAAAAGTATATACGAATGTCTGCTTCTAGGTTAGAGGAGAGTAGTTGGTGGAAGACCAAAGAACCTACTGAAATCAACTAGAAAAGTGGGATAAAATACAGTAAACATCTGTTTAAAGACCTCCAAAAGTCGCTGAAGTAAGGACTGGAGATATCAATATTCTAGAGTGGTGAGATCCTTAAAGAGGTAAAATGGTGCTAGTCACTTTTTCCTTGCGTGTATTTACTGCCTGGGTATAAAGAGATGAAGAAGCCTTTATTTGGACAGTGGACTGAGAGCAAATTTTGCCTCTTTAAGGATGTACTTCTGTCAAGACTGAAGAACTTTTCGGAGTTAAATACACAAAACTGAAGGGGCCAATCTCCCAGTGAGAAGGATGGGGTAGAAACTGAAGTGATCACCCTGCCAGTTGTCTCTGTAAAACATGTGTCAAATTCTGAGGCTTTGAGAGATAGGGAGGGATGGAAAAGCAGGGGAAGGGGAAAAGAAAAAGATAAGCAGAAAGCATGTCAAAAAAGAAAAGCAGAGTTTTCCATAATCTTCCTAGACAAAGACAAGGTTTTAAATTCAAGAAATGTTCAAAGGACTTAGCCCAGTGAACAGCTCTGGAAGGCTACTTACAAGAGCAGAATGAACCAAAGGGAGATGAAACCTCATCAAAACAGCAAACTCACATCCACTTGGGCAATCCCTACTTGGTCTAAGACATTCAGTACCTAATTTCAGTCGGTAAGAGGAAAGAGTAAAACTATGTCTGAAGGCATGTAATATAACATAAAATATTTATATTATCTTTCATATACAATGTCTGGCAGTTCATAAAAAACCACTAGACAGAACTATATTATTGAAAACAAAGACAAAAAGGGATCAGATATGAACCTGCAGGTAAAACCAATTACAGCAGTTAGCAGATATGAACTTAAAGATAACTATGGTTAATGTTTTCTAAAAATAGTAAAAATATAGAGAAAATGCATGAAAAGATGGGCCATTTCACGAGAGAACTGAAGCCTATAAAAAAGAGAAAGTCAAAAAGAAATTCTAGATTTGAAAATATAATAACAGAAATCAAAAATTTATTACGTTGCTTTTTTTTTTTTTCTGAGTTGGAATCTCACACTATTACTCAGTCACTCAGACTGGAGTGCAGTGGCTGCTCCTGGCCACCGCAGCCTCAACCTGCTGGGCTCCGGCGATCCTTCCGCCTCAGCCTTCCAAGTAGCTGGAACTACAGGCGGGCGCTACCACGCCTGGCTAATTTTTGATTTATTATAGAGATGAGGTCTCGCCAAGTTGCCCAGGCAGGTCTCGAACCCGCGGGCTCAGGCAATCCACTTACCTCAGCCTCCCAAAGTGCTGGGATTATAGGCTGAGCCACCGAGCACGGCTTATTACATTGCTTTAACAGCTAATTTTAAAAAGCAGGAGAAAGGATTTACTAGAAAGCAGAAAACGGATTACTAGAAAACAGGTCACTAGAAAACATTCAAACTGAAGCACAGCATAAAAAGAAAAAGAAATATAGAAGGACAAAAAGCATAAGAAATATATGTGACACAGTTAAAAAGTGTAAGTGACATGAAATTGGAATCCCAGAGGAGAAAAAAATGAGCACAGGCAATATTTGAAGGCACAATGCTGTTAGTAGGACCATCCTAGTAAAAATGTTTACTAACAAAGGAAAAGCAAAAGCTTTAAAAAGATACATTACCTTAAACAAACAAACAAAAAGACCAAAAGCTGGTCTCTCCACCGAAATAAATGAAAATTAGAAGACAATTCCTTCAAAGTACAAACAGAATATAACTGCCAATCTAGAATTCTATAACCAATAAAAAACAGTTTTCAAAATGGTGATATGACTAAAAAAATTTTTTTAACTACACAAAGAATTTGACTAGACAGTTCTCCACAGATGATATATAAATATCCAGTAAGTACATGAAAAGATGCTCAACATTATCAGCCATCAGAGAAATGCAAAACCAAACTACTATATAAAATACCAGAGTCCACACCCATAAGGATGACTATAATTTTTTAAAAAAGAAAAACAACAAGTGACAAACAAAAACAAGTGTTGGCTGGGATGTGGGAAAACTGGAACCCTCACACACTGCTGGTGGAATATAAAACAGTGCAGCCACTTTGGCGGCCAAGCATTTTTCAAAAAGTTAAACTTACAGTCACCAAGTGACCCAGTAATTTCAACTATACTTTGATATACTTAGCAATAAACATACACATAGAAAGTATAATTTGGGGACAAAATGTAAAAGAGCTTAAAATATCAAATATCTAGTAACAAATATAACCAAAAATGTATGAGACTTATATGCTGAAAACTATCAACCATTATGGAGAAAATTAATGAAAACCAAGTGAAAAGTAAACATGTTCATGAATTATAAGACTTAATATTGTAAAGATTTCAGTTCTCCCTAAATGAATCCATATGTCCAGTGGGGGAAAAAAAAATCTAAATCCCAGTACTTTCTTTGTTTTCTTGGGTGAAAATACTGACACTTGGCTTCCTATGGAAGTTCTAAAAAAGGGCATAAACAGCCAGCCAGTTCTGCAGATATCAAATCATAGTAATTAAACTAGTGTAGAACTGAGCAAGGATATACAAGTAATCAAATGGAACAAAACAGAGTCCAGAAACAGCCCACACATATATGGTTATCTGACTCACGACAAAGACAACCACGTCACACAGTGAGGAAAGAATGGTTTTTGCAATAAATTGTACTGGGTCAACTGAATAAATATCTTCTGGAAAATATCAAATCCTGACCTTTGTACCTCAAACCACACACAAAGATAAATTCCAAATGAATAACAGATCTAAAACATGAAAGGTAAAACAAAAAGCCAACTCTAGAAAAAAGTACAGACACAGAAGAATAACTTCATGGCCTTATAGTAAGCAAGAAGATGCCTTGACTTCCCCTTACACATGACACAAAAAGCACTCGCCATAAAGGAAAGAAAAATAAAGATAAACTGGACACCAATTAAATAATATTAGTGATTAAAAAAGATTAAGAAAGTTAAAAGGCAAGCCACACTGTGAGAGACAATAGGGTAATACATATAATGAACAAAATATTCATCTGAATTTATATACAATGCATATTAATTGATAAGAAAAAAGCAAGCAGCTCATCAGGAAAAAAATCAGAAAAAGAAGAGAACAGGCAAATCACAAAAAGTGATATGTAGCTGGCAAACAAAAATATGAAAAGGTGAGCAACTTCACTAGACATCATGGAAATTTAAGACTAAAATAAGTTACTATTGCTCACCTACCAGAACGGCTAAAATGAAAAGGTCAATACCCAGCGTTGGTAAAGATTTAAAGCAGCTGGAAGGCCCATACACTGACAGCAGAGTGTATGTAAATTAGTATAACCACTTTAGAAAACTTTTGTCAACTGCTATTAAAACTAATGACATGTATACCCCATTACTCAGCAATTGCACTCCTAGGTATATACCAAAGTATTCATATGTACCATCAAGAATATTAAAAACTGCACTCTTCTTAATAGAACCAAAGTACTATTACAACCTAAATGTCCATTTACAATAGAAAAAATGTAAATATATAAATTGTATTCTATTCACAATAGATTATACATCAACAAATATACAAAATTTATTTTCATATATCTACATGCAACAATAACACTGGGAAATTTCACAAATGTAATTTTGTGCAAAAGAATATATACTGTACATAGTTCAACAACAGATATAATTAACCTATAGTGTTACAAATGAGGTTAATAATTTTCCTTGCAGCGAGTAGATGATAACTGGGAGACAGGACAAAGAATGCTTCTGCTGTAGTGTACTGGGGCACGTTGGCTACACGTATGATCATGTTCTTTTTGCAAAAATTCACTGAACCACACACTTAAGATTTCTGAACTTTATCTTATCTTATATTTTAATACAAAGTTTTTTAAATAAGTGTATTAGAAAAGGAAAGAGAAACATAAGGTTCTACCAGAAACTTCCAAGTAAAGAAGTGAAGTAAGAAGAAGTGAAGTGCATGATCCTGTCACCCCCAAGACTTTTTGTACACTGTTCAAATGACTTGAAGTGTAATTTTTTAAATCTTGCTCGCTCGTGTTTGTAATTCAAACGTATTTGCTATTACCTCCTCCAGCAACTGCTCTCTAAACTCCTCTACCAGAAGTTGGTGGTTTCTTTCATAAACTCTTCCAGTGCCTAAGCTTACTTCTATTTACTATATATTTATATCTCCTACTGCTATATATATATTTTTATGGCTATATATTTTTAATGAGTTCCTAGGGCCTAACACAACACCTTGGGATATAGTACACATTTGAATTTGGATAAATAAATGACATTTCTTTTCTTCTGCAAAGATACCATTTTCCCTTTAATGCAAGAATAATGAAACTTTTAACTTTGAATTTACAAACTCAAAAATCAGTATTATTACAATACTCAGTTTGTGACAAATTGTGTCTGGGCCTAATGTAACCTGAAAACTAAACTACCCAACTACTTTTTCTGTCTTTTCTCCAATTTTTGCTAGAATTATTTGAGAAAGAAATTCAGACAGTCCTTGTCAAATATGGCAGCCAGGCAAGAAGCTGATTTAGCAGATAAACCCAATGTAAGAATAGGATCATTCTAGCTGAGCCATAGTCACAGGATGGATCTGTCTGTCTGTCTATCTATCTATCTATCTATCTATCTATCTATTAATTCATTCATTCAAGAGACAGGGTCTTACTCTGTTGCCCGGATGACAAGCAGTGGTGTGTTCACAGCTCACTGCAGCCTCCAACTGCTGGGTTCAAGTGATCCTCCTGCCTTGCCTTCCCAAGTAGCACGGACTACAGGAGCTTGCCTGGCTAATTTTTTTATTTATAAGTCACCTCGGTGCCAGGATCTGTCTTTTTACAAGTTCATTTCCTCAACTTAAAAAGTTCCATTACACAGTCACCTACATATTCCTAGCTCCTCTTTCCCGCTAAACATGTAGAATTCTTTCCAGAAGTAGGTCCAGTTTAGCTATGCCCAATTAAAACATGACTGTCTAAAGAATAATGGGAGCTCAAGGATTTTATGTTTTCTGTTACTTCTCTGCTTATATGTTATTCCCTAATAAGCCCTATTTTATATACTGCATGTATTCATTAAGCAGGTCTCTATGCCTCCTCTACACATCACAATCCTCAGATTTGTGAAGGGAAGATAATTTGCAGCTTTGCTTGCAGTCATTCCTTTGGAATAACAGAATGGTTACTTCATCAGTCTTCCCTATTTTATTAACCTTCATAATGAATCATACTGTGTGGGCCCTTACACTTTTGCTAAGCAATCTTCATGAGTTTAGACAAGACGCTTCTTTTCAATTCAGTCTATGCGCAACTCTAATTCACTCCCACCATCTTCCCTACCAGCTACTCAATTGAGTTTTGTCTCCAATTTTATCTATATTCCAGTGAACTATTACTCAGACTCTGAAGAACACATCTGCAGTGCTGTTCTGTTCCTGGTAAACTTTCAGAAAACAGTTGTTCTTGAAACTTCTGATACACAACCTTCCCAGAGATAGTGTCTCTCCCTCCTGCACACTCTTTGAATAGTAGTTCCTTTATAATATTCTATGAAATTATTTTTCCTTCTTTCCTCTAAACCAAGGAGGTGGCAAATTTTTTCCAAAAAAGACATAAAGTAAAACATTAAGCCTATGGGCCACACAGTCTCTGTGGTGACTATTCAACTCTATCATTATAATATGAAAGCTGCCATAGACAATATGTAAATGAATGGGCATAGCAGTATTCTAATAAAGCTTTATTTGCAAAAACAGGCAGTTAGCCCATGAGCCATAGTTTGCCAACCCAGTTCTAGACACTTACAACTTCTAGTCTTTTCACATATCAGCATCATTATAATTATACTGAATTTGTAAGGATTTACCAATATGGGTACTTTAACAATTAAGTTCAATATATTTTGATCAATTAAAGCTGAGATATATACATAAATGTTTTAGAAATATTTGTGATTATAAGAGGTGTAAAAAAATTATTGTTATATATTGGTTAACCAGAAAGTTTAACTGACTAGAACACATTCACCAATAATTAGTGAACTAGCTATTATAAAATTATAAAAATAGATGTCATAATATAAAAATAATCGAGTAACAATCAAACATATAATCAAATACATAGAAGATTAAATATCTTACGAAAAATCTACATAGTGGATGGTAATGGTGAGATTGCAGTGATTTTACTTCTATTTTGCATATCTATGTTTTCTATAACATACATGATATCTGTAATAACAAAGAAAAAAGTTTCTTTAAAGCACATGATGAAAAGACACAATTTAGTGATTGTTAGAATTTTTCCATTTAGTCTAGAACTAAAAATATTGAGACATGAAATTAAGTTGAAGAAAAATCCAACCATTCTATCCTATGTTCTTTTTTAAAAAAATTTATATCAATTAAACAGATAAATTAAAATTTTCATTTACCTGTCGGTTCCTTTCATCCATTATGCGTGTGATTTGTATTTTCTTCCGCCCCATTTTCAGTCACCTTTCCTTCCTTATTTGCTTATATTCCAAATATTTAATTCAAAAGTTAATTTTCTTCAATACCCTAATGCATCGTACACAGCTTCTATTATTTCAGCTTCTAGTCCAAGGGCTACAGCTGAAATTTTCTACAAGATCTAAAAGAAAACACAAATTAGAATATTTAAGTTCTATAAGTTTGTAAATCATAAAAATCTTATACAACTTTCCAGTCTGCTGTTATGCTGCACATAGACAGCATTATTAGTTGAAACTTCTGGTTATATAAAATTAGTAAATAAGCTGAAATCTTATTAATTTTACCCCTAAAATATCTTTTAAGTCTTTTTGTGTCTTTAGTTCTGGCTAAACTAACACAATTATAATATTTGCAGTTTTCTCAATGTGTATAAGAATAACAAAAGCCAACACTTACTGAAATGTTTCTGTGTGCTAGGAACTTTCCCAAGTATGGACATGTCTTAATTCCTTCAATTCTAACTTCAATCTATAATTATCATGTTCATTTAATATGCCCAAGGTCACACAGTTAGTAAGGGGCAAAGCTTGAGATACAAACTCAGGGAGTTTGGCTCCAGGACTTCTCTTCTTAAACAATAAAGAATATTCTTAAAAGCTTCTGATGACTTTCATGCCAAAGGCTGACCTAATCTGCCTTTACAAATTTTTCTTGCAAACTGCCCTAGCTTTCAGCCAAATTACTATTTATCAATTCACGAAGATACTATATACTTTCATAATAATATGCATTTAAATTTGGCTATTTTAATAAACATCTCCTCATAACTCAAGATTCAGTTCAAATGTCACCTCCCTGGTGAAATCAAAACCAATTTACCTTGGTAGAATAAACCACAGCATCCGTGTGTGTGTGTGTGTGTGTGTGTGTGTGTGTGTGTGTGTGTAAATTCCAAGTCTGAGACCAAAATCCTCCGAGATTTTTTAAATCCTTCAAGGGTTTTTAAATTCCATTTATCTCTGTAGTAGAAAGACTTGATATGACATAGAGAAAATGATGCAGTGGAATGAATGGAATGATGGTTGTGTCATTTAAATATCCAGCACTTTCAAATTTACATAATAAAATAACTATTTATGGGGAAATGGGAACAAATGCTAAAATACAACACTAAATTCCCAAAGGAATTTTATGAAAGTATTTTTAATACCATATACATCTATATAACTTCAACTGTACTATACAAATCCAGTGTTTGATTAAACCCGATTTTGCTCAAAAGCAATAAGCCTTTCATTTCTTATCTTTATAACACTATCATCAGCACAGCATGTCTTATGTCCTCCCTCATTATTTTATTTCTTCATTCATACAAAAAGTAATTGATCATCTATTAACAATTGATAACCTATTAGTTGATCACCTACTTAAAATAAATGTACTTCCAAGCAATGTACTTCCAAACTACATACAGAGGATAACATGGTCAAGAAAAATAAAGACATAATTCCTAGTCTAGCAGAATTCAGAGTCTAATAGTAGAAAAAGAGATGAACCAAACCATCATACAACTGAGTTTGTAAAATTCAAAACTAAAAAGTTGATCTAGCTAACCTAAATCTTACCAAAATTTGTAGGTCAGGAAAGGCTTCCTTGAAGATGAGCCTCATACTCAAACCTGAGTATGAGGCTATGCATGCTAGGCAGAGAGAATAACATGTGCAGATGACCCCATGACAAAAGGGAACAGGAAAAATCTGAGAAACTAAAAGATGGCTTGCCACTGGTGGGATATAGTCAAACAAGTAGCTGTGTCGTAGAGCGTATCAGTTAACAGATCATGTTGCATCCAACTCCCAATTCAAAAATTTGCACCGTAGTAGATAGGATAAATATTAATAATTTCACTGCAAAGATACTATCACTAAGGTATGCAAGATCTGATGACACCTATAAGATAAATATACTGTACTATCTTATATAATCTGAACATTTCTAAATTCTAGAAAATATCTGGGCATTTTGCATCTGACAGTGATGGACTAGGTTGCTTCAAGCCAATCTTCTTCTGAGAACAAGAAAAGAAAAACATAAATTAATATGTTTTAAACCAATCTCACTTTCAAGACAGTAAGAATTTGCAGGACTGAGATCTGTCAGAACATGTGAGACCAGTCTTTGGAGTCACATTAGCCTGTAGATTCCAAAACTATTGGTTGAGAGACTGAGAAAGTGAACAGAGCTTTCCAGAGATCTGTGAGTAGCCATACAAAAGTTAGATTCAGGGCCTGCTGAAGAGAAATAGCCCTAGTAAACACGTCAGGCATATGGAGAGACACCAAAGAACTATATTCTAACTGCATACCAGTAGCAAAAGTAATTCTCAGCAGAAAGATAACATCATCTAGAAATTCAAATTATTTTATTGTTTTCCATATAAAATGTCTAGAAATAAAAAAGACTCAAAATCTGACTGAAACCAAGATTTTTAAATGGCAATGGAAACAGACCCACAGTGGATCCAGATAATGGTGTTATCAGAACACACACACACACACACACACACACACACACACACACACACACACACACTTTAAAGTTAGGGTGTTTAAGAAATCAAAAAAAAAAAAGAATTTTAACAGATAAAAAAATGAAAAATATGAAATAAAAAAATACTACTTTGAAAACAGAAGTTAACTAATTTTGGATTTGATAACAGGTTAGACACAGTTGAAGAATCAATGACTCAGAAGTAAGGAAAGAAGAAAACACCTAGACTGAAGCACAAAAAGACAAGAGAATAGGACATACAGAAGAGAGTGTGAAAAATTACAGTACATGGAGAAAGGATTCAAAATACATGTAATTGGAGTCCCAGAAGGAAAGGAGAAAACATATGAAGGTGAAAAAATATCTGTAAACATAATAGCTAAGAATTTTCAATACTGATCAATAAGACATTAAGCCACCAATTCAAGAAGTTCTACAAATAAATACAAAGAAAACCATACTTAGGTACATCAAAGGAGAGGGGAAGAGAGGAAATGGGAGAAAGAAAAAGGGAGGAAAGGACACAAGAAAGAGGCAGGAGGGGGCCTTATCCACAGATAGATCTCAAAAGCATCCAGAAAATTAAAATAAGATTAACTTCAAGAAGCAATAGTAAGAGTTATAGTTAGCTGACTTATAAACATTGAAAGCCAGAAGATAATGAAATGGTATCCTTAAAGTGCTGGAAATCAGGAGAGATAGATGTCAAACTAGAATTCTGTATCTAACAAAAAATATCTTCAGAAATGAAGGCAAATAGAAGCATTTTTGGCAGAAAACCGATCACCGGGAAACAATGAAGAGACTTCTTCAATTAGAAAAAAAAAAAAAGAAGCTCACATACAGCTTGGATATGCACAAAAAACGAAGTGCAATGAACAGAGTAAGTAAATATAAAGAAACAGTGATTAAGTAAAAAATAACACTTTGCAGGATTTAAAATATTACAATACACAACAATAACAGCATATAATTGGGATGGGTTAACAAAATGAAGTTAAAGTGTTCTGAAATCCTTTCACTGACTAGGAGATGAGGAAAGTACTCATTTACTTTAGACTTCAATAAATCAAGGACGCACATGGCAATGTCTTGAGCAACCACCGCAATAACAATAAAAGTATATATAGGTAAAAGTTAAAAGAGGAGAAAAAACTGATTAATAAATAATCTAAAAGAAGAAAAGAGAGACGAACAGAAAGTAAACAGGGAGATGACAGATTTAATATAAGTATATCAGTAATTACACTAAATATAATTAAATTAAATCTCTATTTTAAAAAAGATAATAGAAATGGACTTAAAAACCAAAACCCAATTGCGTGATTGTTACAGAGGATAATCTTAAACACATGGATACAGAAAGAATAAAAGTACAAGCATGGAGAAAAATACACCATGTAAAACACAAACTAACGAAAAGTTGTATGACTACTTTATCATAATAACCTTTAATGCTGAAGACAGAAAAAAAATAAAATTTCAATTCACCAGGACGATACAACATTCCTAAATTTGAGTGTACCTAATAACACTTACAGTTAGGAATCTGTTCCTGAAAATCTATGCAAAAACCATAATAAGGTATGTATTTTCCATTATTTTAAGTAGGGAAAGATTATGATGTGTTACACATCAACTCATAATCCCTAATCATTTCTCTTTTAAAATTTAACACACCAAAAAAATGCCCTTTTTTAAAATAGTATTTATTATCATAGTTAGGATGCAAAATGCTTACTACATGACTTCATATGCAATAACTTTCTCACTGGCTTTTTTTCCCTTCTCCATAATTTAACATTTTCTCAACTTTTTTGTGCATTCTACACATCTAAGCAAAAAATAAGCTAAATATGAAAGGCAATTAGAAATGTGTTCAGGACAAACACACATGGCAGAAAATAAGGCAAAGGCTCCTAGTATTGCAATGTCTGCTTATTTGCCAGCGACATCAGAGACGCATACTCCCTTTACATGCTTCAAAAGTCTACATATGATTCTAATATTCTACAAATTGCATATTGAGTGTGATTTGTGACTTTTCCCATATACTAGTTTGTTAAAATGTTGTACTAAAATTTTGCAGATGTAAAAATATATTTTCTTAAATAAACTTCAGCTTAGAAAGCAGGGTATGCGTATGCACAAAGTCAACACCAAAAGAACTAAGTCCATAATTCTAACAAGTCAATTTAAAAAGCGCTTTCTCAGTAACCCATGCAACAAGCAGATCAGAACAAAGAAAGAAGCACTCCAAAACAAACAAAAAAGATCTACAGCAACTGACAACCTAACTGGCATATAGAGCAGGAGACCTAACAATTGCAGAAAAAACTTCGTGACTGCAAACAAAACATTTACCAAAAGTGACTACATGATAGACCATAAACTAAGCCTTAACATATTTCAAAGGATGCTCTCTGAACTCAGACAAATTAAACTAGCAAAATTTTAATTTTAATTAATAGGAACATTTTAACCTAGAAACCCAGATTGAATTAATATAAAAATTAAGAAGTAAATTTTAAAATAATCTATAGATCAAAGAAGAAATCACAGTGAAAATTTAAAAATATTTTGAATGTCATGCTAATAGGAATACTTTATAGCAAAATGTATGGGATATAAATAAAGCCATGATTAAGAGGGAAATGTTTAGCTTTATAATATTTATATGAGAGATGAGGAGGGAGGTCAAAAACCAATTTCAACACAATCATCTCAAAGAATTACAAAAAGAACAAATTAAACACAAAACAGGAGAAATAAAGACATAAATGTAAGAGCAAAGAGTAACAACACAGAAAACCAACATACAATAGGGATCAAAACAGCAAAAAGTTAGTTCTCTGGAAGGATGAATACAATCGGTAAGACACTGCAAGAGTTATAAAGAAGAAACAATACAAAAAATATGTGACCTCAAGGACCTTAGATAAGAGAATAAGGATTTATTTTTCATATTTGTCCAGCACACATTATTTGTCACATAAAGGCTAATGCAAATAACACACAAAAATCTGCCAGTACAATAAATTACTTACAATGAAACTAAATTGTCATGTAAAATCTTTAACTACATTTCCAGTTTACTCATTCTAATAACCTAATTGCAACAATCCTTTGATCTCACTAAGTCCTATAATTTATTAAGCTTACTACCACTGTCCCTGACCCCACTTTGTGTTCCTTACCTCCCTCCTTACCCAGTTTTTCATATGTTCTCACCTCCCCTGGCCCTGCCCACTTCTTGCATTTTGTGGCAACATCTGACCCCTGAGGACCTGCTCCATATAGTTAAACATGGCTGGAAAAAAATTTCCTGTGCTAATCATGCTAATTAATCTGACTTTAAGTTCATGAATGTCATGAGCCTCAAACCTCAAATATTTCCTTCATATTGCAATCTTCCATTTCTCAATTCCTGGTTGATTACTTTATGCCATATTCTCTCTGCTCACATCTCCAACCCTCATCTTCCCTCTTCACTGGATAGCTCTGCTACCTATTCTATTAGCAAAATAAAAGCAATCATAAAAGAAGCATCCCAAATTCCTGACATTATAACTCTCAATCCATCAGCATCTTTCTCATGTAATTCACTTTCCTTCCTGTTTAGGTCTTGGCTCCAGTAATTCTATATTTCCAGTTTACACATTCTAATAACCTAATTGCAACAATCCTTTGATCTCTCTAAGTCCTACAATTTATTAAGCTTACCACCACTGTCCCTGACCCACTTTGTGTTCCTTACCTCCCTCTGTACGCAGTTTTTCATATGTTCTCTTCAACATTTTTATCTATGCTGGCTCATTCCCATCAGCTAAATAAATAAATAATGCTATTATTTCACATATAAAGAAAACAAAAAATGTCTTGACCCTGAGAGAAATTTAAAATGTACTAAATAATACGAACACCTATATGCGCAGAATTTCAGAAGTCTTAATTTTATAAAGATGCTAATTCTCCCTAAATTAACCTACAGATTCAGAATACCAGTAGGTTTTCTTTTATTGTATGTGGAAATTGATAAGCTGATTCTAAAATTCATTTGAAAATACAAAGGTAAAAGAATATTCTGGATAATCTTGAAGTAAAGCTAAAAGACACACATATCAGCCGGGCTCCGTGGCTCAGCCTGTAATGCCAGCATTTTGGGAGGCCAAGGGAGTGGACTGCCTGAGCCTATGAGTTCAAGACCAGCCGGGACAACTTGGCGAGACCTCGTGTCTACAATAAAAAAAAAAAAAAGACACACATATCATCACTTACCAGACTTTTATTATAAAGCTATAATTATTAAGATGCTGTGAGTCTGCCCCAAAGGAAAACCCAAAGCTAGCAGAATGCAGGAAATAATAAATCTTAGAGCAGAGGAAAAAATAGAGAATAGAAAAATATCAACAAAGCCAAAAGCTGATTCTTCAAAAAGATTAACAAAATTGAAAAACCTTTAGCTGGACTTAGAACCTTTAGGTACAAAAGACCAAACAATTAAAATCAGAAATGAAAGTGGGGACATTACTATTACCTACTCTACTGAAATAAATAGGATTATAAGAGGGTATTATAAATAGCTGTATATCAACAAATGAGATAACCTAGATAAAATGGACAAATTCCTAGAAACAAAAGATTTCTAGTGATGTCTCTGAATCACAAAGAAATAGACAAGCTGAATAGACCTATCACTAACAAAGAAATTGAATTGGTATTAAAAATCTTCTGACAAAGAAAAGTCCTGGACCTGATGACTTCATTGGAGAATTCTATCAAACAATTAAAGAACTAACACCAATCCTTCTCAGACTCTTCCAAATCACTGAAGAGGGAGGAACACTTTCTAACTCATTGTACAATGTCAGCATTGCTCTGGTACCAAAACTAAAGACACTACAAGAAAGAAAAGAAAACTACAAGCCAATACCCCCTATTAATACAGGTACAAAAATCCTCAACAAAATACTAGCAGATAGAATACTAAATGATCAAGCAGGATTTATTCCTGGAATGCAAGGGTAGTTCAACATACTAACATCAATCAATGTGATATACCATATTAAGAGCATAAAGACAAAAAAACACATGATAATCTCAATTAATGCTGAAAAAATATTACATTCTTTTATAAAAATGATCAGCCAACTAGGAATAGATAGAAATTACCTTATCATAATAAACACTATATATCCCACAGTTAATATTATACTCAATAATGAAAGACTGAAAACAATTCCTCTAAGATCAGGGACACGATACGGATGATCACTTTCTCAATTCTATTCAACACTGTAGATAAAGTTCTAGCCAGAGCACTTGGTCAAGAGAAAGAAATAAAAAGCATCCAAGTTAGAAAAAAGTGTAAATATCTGTTTGATGATGACATGTTCTTATACTTAGAAAACCCTAAAAATTCCTCAAAAGAAATGTTAGAATTCAGTAAAGTAGCAGAATACAAAATCAACACACAAAAGCCAGCTGCAGTTCTACATACTAACAGTGAAAAATGTAGAACTGTTTATTCCATTTACGATGTAAAAAAAAAAAAGATGAAATACATATACTCTGTGACTTATAATGGGCATATCAGGACATATGACTTACAATGGGTTTATGTCCCAATAAACCCACTGTAAATTGAAAATTTAGGTGGAAAATGCAAGTAATACACCTAACCTGCTGAACATCAAAGCTTAGCCTATCCTACCTTAAACATGCTCAGAATACTTACATTAGCCTATGGTGGGCAAAATCATCTAACACAAAGCCTATTTTATAATAAAGTATTGAATATCTCATGTAATTCATTGAATATTGTACTGAAGTACTGTTTGCACCGAATGCATGTTACCTTTGCACCACTGTAAAGTTAAAAAGTAATAAAGTCGGGGACTGTCTGCACTTAGGAATTAATCAAGGAAGTGAAAGACATGCACACTAAAAAGTAAAAAACACTGGTGAAAGAAATTAAAGAAGACACAAATAAATGAAAAGACATCTAGTGTTCACAGACTGCAAGACAATGTTATTAAGATGTCAACACTACCTAAAACAATCTACAAATCCAATTCAATCCCTATCAAAATCCCAGTGATATTTTTGCAGAAACAGAAAAGGCCATCCTAAAATCTATGTGAAATATCAAGGGACTCCACATAGCCAAAATAATCTTGAAAAAGAAGAACAAAGCTAAATGACTTATACTTCCTGATTTCAAAATGTCCTATGATACCACAGTAATCAACACAGTGTGGTACTAACATAAAGACCAATGGAATACAACAGAGAGCTCAGAAATAAACCCTCACGTACATGGTCAAATAATTTTTGACAAGGGTGCTAAAATCATTCAATGGGAAAGGAAATGGTGTTCTTTTCAACAAACGGTGTTAGGAAAACTGAATATCCACATGGCAAGGAATTAAGGTGTATGCTTACCTAACATCATATACAAAAATTAAATCAAAATGGATCAAAGATCTAAACCTAACTGCTAACACTTAGAAGAAAACATAAGAGAAAAAAAGGCTTCAAGACATTGGATTTGGCAATGATTTCTTAGAAATGACACCAAAAGCACAATAAAAAAAAAAATAGAGAAACTGGATTTCAAAGTTTAAAATGTTTGTGCATCAATAGACACTATCAAGAGAGTAAAACAGCAACCAGAATAAAAGAAAATAATCGCAAATCAGTTATCTGACACAGGATTAATATCCAGACCTATATAAAGAATCCCTAAAACTCAAAAACACAACCAATTTTAAAATGGGCAAAGGACTTGAATAGACATTTCACCAAACAAGATAAACAAATGATCAGTAAGTACATGAAAAGATGCCCAACATCACTAACCATTAGGCAAATACGAATCAAAATTCACAAGAAGACACCATTTCACATCCATTTGTATGGTCATTATGAGACAGAAAGAGACAGAGAGACAGAGAACTGGAACACTTGTGCAATGTTCTTGGAAATGTAAAATAATGCTGGTGCTATGGAAAACAGTGTGACAGATGCTCAAAAATTAAACACAGAATTACCATCTGAACCAACAATTCCACTTTTAGGCATATAAACAAAATAAATGAAAGCAGGGACTCAAAAAATATTTGTACACCCATGTTCATAGATGTATTACCGACAATAGTCAAAAGGTAGAACAGTACAAATGTCTATTCATGGATGAATAAATTGTGGCATATACATACAATGAAATATTATTCAGCTTTTAAAAAGAAGGAAATCCTATCATATGCTACAACACAGATGAACCTTGAAGACCTTATGCTATGTGAAATAAGCCAGCCACAAAACAACAAATACTGTTATGAATCCACTTACATGAAATACTTAAAGTAGTCAAACTGATAGACAGAAAGTAGAATGGTAGTTAGTTGCCAGGGGCAGGAGGGAGGGAGGATTGGGGAGCTGTTGCTTAATGGGTACAGTTCCAATTTGGTAAGATGAAAAAGCCCTGGAGAAGAATGGTGGTGATGGTTGTACAGTAATATGAATTTACTTACTGCCACCAAACTATACATTTCAAAAGGGTTATAATGGTAAAGTCTACGTTAAATATATTTTACCACAATTTCAAAATATTCAAATACCCAAAAATTTGCATGCACTTTAAAAATAATTGCAGGAATCAGATTTTATTAATTCATGCTAACCGCTAACATTTTAGATCAAACAAGTACCCATTTTTCACCATGGCAAAGCTTAAGAAGTTTTGCTCAAAATGACAACATTTAAAATTACCTTTAGAAAACACAGATGGGCATTTCTCACATAAAGTAATATTATTTTTTCCTAGAAGAAAAAAAAGAATCGAATAAATCCCAAGGCCTGTATCTCTATTCAAGCAGCATTAACACAGGAAAAAATTACTTCAAACTCAACTCTCAGGTAACTGACATTTTTTTAGAATGTCTTTTTTAAAAAAAATCAGGAATTAGATTTTTAAAAAAACACAACATTCCCAATATGGGCTCTGCTTTCTAAATTTAAAAGATATAATAAAATCTAGCATTCAGATTCAAATTTCGTACTAATACTGACCACAGATGTTCAGTCTTTAAAATCAATTTTGTTTACTGTTTTAAAGAACCTTGTTGCTTAATAAATATTTTAAGAGAATGGACTTTAAACAGAAGGTAAACTTTACTTTTTAAACTTGGCCCTTATTAACACCAATCATTGAGTTCCTCAAAACACTTCATTTTGATGATTTTGGTCAATCAATTACACATTAAAACTTTTTAACTACTAAAATAGTCTTTGGAATAAAAATAATTATGTACAATCAACAACTTTAAAAAAATAAATAGGAATCTCTTAAGAGAAAATCTTCAATGGTCCATTACTTCTTTAAAAGCGAGGAATTTAAGAATTAAGTTTTACCGGGCTCAGTGGCTCAGCCTGTAATCCCGCGCTTTGGGAGGCTGAGGTGAGTGGATTGCCTGAGCCCACGGGTTCGAGACCCGCCTGGGCAACCCGGGGAGACCTCATCTCTACAATAAACCAAAAATCAGCCGCGCATGGAAGCGCGGCTGTAGTTCCGGCTCCTTGGAAGGCTGAGGCGGAAGGATCGCTGGAGTCCAGCGGATTGAGGCTGCGGTGCCGGGAGCGGCCACTGCACTCCAGTCTGGGCGACAGAGTGAGACTCCAACTCAAAAAAAAAAAAAGAAAGAATTAAGTTTTGAGCTGGGCTCGGTGGCTCAGCCTGTAATCCCCGCGCTTTGGGAGGCTGAGGTGAGTGGATTGCCTTGAGCCCGCGGGTTCGAGACCCTCCTGGGCTACTTGACGAGACCTCATCTCTACAATAAAATCAAAAAATCAGCCGGGCGTGGTAGCGCACGCCTGTAATTCCGGCTACTCGGAAGGCTGAGGCGGAAGGATTGCCGGAGCTCGGCAGGTCGAGGCTGCGGTGGTCGCGAGCGGCCACTGCCCTCCAGTCTGGGTGACAGAGTGAGACTCCAACTCGAAAAAGACATAAGTTTTGAACATACTGAACTTGAGATGATCATGGGTAAGTGAAAATGTCAAATAGGAACCTAGATAAAAGACTCATATATCAGAGCTAAAAATATGCATTTGGGAGTCTTAGGAACATAGACCAAATTAATGGGACAAAATGTAAAATGAAACAGAGCAAAGTCAATCCAAGGAACAAAAACATTTATTATTGCTGCTGTAAATAAATGGCCTTAAGGCATCCTGTAGACATAAATTTTTAAAACAATGTGGCCAACATTTAATAACTAAGCATTTCAGAAAGAAATGTGACTTGCATCTTCCCTTGGAAAACCTGTTCTAGTTTCAAGAATTTATTCTAAGGAAATATTGAGACAATTACAAAAGATGTAGGTATACAGATGTTCATCCCAACACAACCAAAATAGTGAATACATGGGGGAGAAATAATATGGATGAATATAAGGATGGCCTGTTCTTACAATAAAATACTGTAGCCATTAAAAAGGCTGAACATTGTACAACAAATGTTCACAATATACTGTTGTGGGTAGAAAAAAAATGTAATTCTAGTGTTGCTTTGAAAAGTTCTGTAGATATTGTGGGCCAAGATAAACGACTAGCAGCATAAACTGCTACGGAAGGTAATAACTTATGGGTAGTTTTGAAAATTATTTTCATTTTTTTCTAAAATACACACCATTGTTGTAATAATAAAATTATTACAAATAACAGAAACTGATGGCTGCTTTTAAAATTAAGAAAAAAAATTCGGAATGCCAAAAAACATTCAAGGATGAACTTTAAACTTATTGCAATGTTCCTTCTACTTTAGCATCTTGTGCAATTTCCAGTTACTCTTTCTTCACAACTCGCTTAAAAATTTCAAAGCATTATTTGTCTGAGAAGGTCTATTGCAAGTTGAATGAGAAAACCTTGATCCTAGCCCCACACACATCACTAAACTAATTGTATAACCTTTGGCACCTGACAATTTCTAAGTAAAAGGAACTTTTTATAGCAGAAAAATTGGATTTATATGCATTGTATGTACCACATGAGAATATAATAAAATCTTATACATTTGCATATATTTGGGCAAAGTGGTCCAAAAACACAGTATTACTACTAACAAGTATATTATCAAGCACAGTATAGAACATGATCTGGAAACGAAAGTATTTACTATACGCCTGCTATTTCATATGCTTACTTCTCTTCAAACATACTAACACCTTTTTTGCATGTACAATGAAAATGAAAGAAAACAAATCAAATGAAAAACATAATCTTATAATTAATTTTCAATAATTGATGTCAAATTGATTTCTCTAAATATGAAATAGATAAATTAGTAATATTTCAATTTTTTCCTCAAGCACAGGAGACACTCTAATTTTTTCCTTTTACTGTAAATAGTCTATCATAAGAAAAGAAGGAAAAGAAAGAACAAGTGCTGCTCAATCAATACTGTTCCAGGACCCATTTTAATTGGAACCATTTTCTTTACAAAACTTCAGTTAAGCTGCCTGAAGTATGACAGAACCTACAATTTCCAAGCTACCCTAGAAATCACCTTGCATTATAACTCTTACCCCTTCAGCAAAGATAATGCAATCCAAGAAGGATAAGTAAACTGTCCAAAGTCTTAGTTAAAACATCCAGGAACTTTTCTACTAACTGGAGCAGTTGTTCCTGAACTTTCCAGAGAAGTTGTTCATATACCAACTTCTCAATCTTAGCCCTAATTATGTACTGCTCTGTACACCATTATTTACCTATTTAAAAAAATTTTTCTGTATGTCAACTCTTTTTTACTTTAATGCACTTAAATACAAAACTTAATTACTGCTATAAAACTAGTATAACTTGTCACAAATAGGTGACAGCCTCAAAAACAATGAAACATAAATATGAAGCAATATGGAAGCAATTTATTATATTAATATGTATGTGCGTATAATGGTATTACCACTAATAGTTTCCATGATTATATGGTAAATATATATACACATGATATATATAATATATATAATCATAACAACTACAAGTAATAATCAATCTAATTATTTGATTGTATAAAAATGCATACCTGAAAATAATCTCAATGAGAAGAATGGGACCTGCATCAAATTAGTGTAAAGAGAAAAGAAATTAAATTTAGCTCCATTTTACTTAGGAAGACAACTTCAACTGCTTTTTTACTGTAAAGCAGATCAAAGAATTCAATTTCACATGTGTACTTAATCAGAAAAGAGAAAAGTTTGGGCAAATTTATTTATAGGGTTAGAATACTAAAAATTAATTCCTAATCAAAAGAATAATTTTTCCCAAGAAAGTTTTTCTCAGGATGACTTCTGAAGTCTTCTTCCTAAATGTGAAAATGTACTTGACATTTTTAAAACCATAATGGGAAACAGGTGTTATTCCCATTCATTTCTGTTATCTAATATGGGAAAAGATTTAAACTCTCATCAGGTCCTTCAAGTATATTTTCATACTACAGGTTGGGCATTCCTAATCTGAAAACCCCAAATCTGAAATGCTTTAAAAACTGAAGCTTGTTGAGCACTGAAATGATGCCACAAGTAGAAAATTCCACACCTGATCTCATGTAATGAGTTGCAGTCTAAACACAATCAAACTTTGTTTCATGCATAAAATTATATAAAATATTGTATAAGATTACCTTCAGGCCATGTGTATAAGGTGTATATGAAGCATATATAAATTTCGTGTTTAGACTTGGGTCACATCACCTCATTATGTATTTGCAAAAACTGCAAAATCAAAAAAATCTGAAACACTTCTGGTGCCAAGCATTTAGGATAAGGAATACTCAAGCTGTATTCAAAATATGTTCATAGCCATTTCTTCAGATAAGTTAAATTCATAACTAGATAATTCAGATTGTATAAACTTTCTATCATGTATCAGTTGGCTGGATGGAGAAATGAAGTCTTTCAAGGGCCCTGGTGCATAACAACAGCAAAGCACTTTACACACATTATATTTTTTAATTCTTACAACCTCTTTGTGAGACAGGCATTATTATTATTCCCATTTTAGACCTGAGAACAATCAAGTCTAGGCAGTAAATATCACTTCCCCAAGGTCACAGATGCTAAATACCAGACCAAGATTCAACTTAGGTCTGTATTACTCCGAAGAATACTCAAATAGCTGTATTTGGTTGACATTCTAAGAGAGGATCAGAAGCTAAAGCCCTGCATCAGTTTTCCCAGAGCAGCTAGTCTCAGGCAAAATGCAACCTGAGTCCAGGGTTCCCCCAGGTCAGCAGTCTGGCTGCTGCTAGCCCAGCCCTACCACAGAAATCCTTACCTTACTGCTGCCAAAGGAGCACTGATTACAAAATCCCTGCCACATGAAGAAACCCTGCCACCAGTCCCATAGCCTGGTTCTTTCCCTCCTTCCCCTTTCCATCCTCAATGGCCAAGTCAGGGGCACCACAATCCTTTAAGATGCAGGTGCTGCCACCTCCTATTTGCCCATACTTTGGGATACAGATCATCCTAGATCCACTATATCTATTCTTACATAATTGTAAATTCTCACTTGCCTTAAAAGAAAATATAAAATATGACTCTAGCAAGTATATTTATGTTTGCAACCATTTAGAAAGATTATTTTTTTAACTTTTTAACTTGTAACTATTAACACTAACTTTGTATTTTAAAATAATTTCCAACTTACAGAAAAGTTGCAAGAATACTTTAGAGAATTCCTACACCACTATTACCGAGACTCACCAATTTTTAACGTTTTGCCATATTTACTTTTTCATTCTCTCTCCCTTCTCCCTCATGGAGTATGTTTAAGTTTATGTGTTATATATACACATAGACACACGTATATGTACATGTAATTTATTATTCTTAACTACTTGTGGGTAGGTTCATGGATCATGCCTCTTACAGCTCAATACTTAAAGTGTGAATTTCCTAAGAAGAATATTCTTATATAACTATAGCAGGCTGCCAAATTCAGGAAAACAACACTACTGCAGTACTTTAAAATGCATGGCATGATTCCAATTTTGTCAATTATCCCAATATTGTTCTTTAGGGTATTTTTTACCCCTTACAAAAACAGGTCTATCCATAATCACATAGCACATTGCAGTTTTCAGTCTCCTTGGTCTCCTTTAATCTATAACAACTTCTTAGACTTTGCCTTTCATGACACAGACATTGTAAAGACCAGATAAGTCAGTTATTCTATAAAATATTCCTCTCAATTTAAGACTGACCCAGCCAAAATACTATAGAAGTGATCTTGTACCTTTCTTAGGATATCATATCCAGAGGCATTTGATGTCTACCTCTTAGTGACACTTATTTTAATCACTTGATTAAGGTGTCATTAGCTTTCTCTACTATATAGAACATATTGCTCCCTTGCAAATAATAAGCAACCTGTGAGAAAACGTCAAGAAACAATATAAATATCCTACTTCTCATCAAACTTTCACCCTGGATTTAGATTCGTTTGATGATTTTTGCCTGAACCAATCTATACCACGACAATTAAAAAATAATAATTTTTCAATTCTACTACTCCCTCCACATCTAATAACTGTTAGGAAGAGCCCATCCTTCTCCTCTATTTTATTTAGGTATGTATCTATTTATTGTCAATATAGACTTAAATATTCCACTCTTATTCAATGGGTTATAATCCATTGCTCTCATAGCCTATTTTGATATTCAAATCTTCTCCAATCTGGCCAGTGGACTCCTCTCAAACTTGATCCTGTGGTTTTAACATGTGCCCATCATTTCTTTGAGCACTTCCTTACTTTCCAGTCCAACAAGATGCTCTAAGCTGAAATGGTACCTTCTTGACCCATCCCTAGAATCAGCCCAGTGGCTCTGACTCCCTTCATAGGGGAAGGGTATTTAGAAAGACAAGAGCTGGCTGGTGCCAGATGTGCCCACTGTAGTACCACTGATACTTAGCCATTTCTAGGAAATATATAAATATAATGTGAATATATGTTCATACTAATACTTCCAATTCCCACGAAGCTCTTCTCTGCCTTCCCAATTCTATATTCCAGAACTTCCCTTCTTCCATAGTAAGAACCCTTGCTTGTACCAACAGCAATGCATTTAGTCATTTCCTTAATCCAGAGTTTCTCAATGAGAGTACTGCTGATATATTGAACCACACAATAATTCTTGATTTGGAAGGGAGGTAGGAAGTCCTGTGTATTATACAATGTTTAGTAGCTTAACCTGACCTCTATCCACTAGATGCCTGCAGCACCCGTTAGTTATGACGACCAAAAATATCTCCAGATATTGACAAACGAGACAAAGGGTGAAAATTGCCCCTGGTTGAGAAGCATTGCCTACAATACACATAAATTAGTTCAAAAATCCCCATGCTTATACCATTACTACAACAATGAAAAATCACTACAAAGGAACTCTACATGTTTGCAGTTTTTTCCCTCCTTAACTAAGGGCATTCCATAGTCAAAGAACTTGTTTAAGTTATTTAGATCAGCTCTTTCTTCCCCTGCCCCACTCCCTTCAGAGGGGCTGTTGTTACAATACAATTAGGCTCATTTTTGTTTGCATTCAGTTTTAGGATTTCTTCCCCTTCATCCTTTTTCTTTTTTAAACACGTAAAACATTAACATGCTTCTCCAAGTCAAAAGTACACAAAAATGCAGAATCAGAGGATGTCCACTTTTCGCTACTCTTCCTTTTGTAAGTAACCTATTCACTATTTACTGATTTATCCTTTCTGTGTTTCTTTTCTACAAAAGTAAAAAGACATGTCTGCTTTCTTATTTATCTTTATTTATAAGTATTTAACATACTTATACTTACCTTCTGCAATTTTGCTTTTTTTCATTTATTCATTTAATCAGTTCATATTATGCTCATTTTTTTCTACTGAATTTCACTGTAAGGTCTACTATTTATTAACATAGTACTGTGAAAACAATCTTAAAACCTAAAGCTTGATATACCTGCTTTCATGAACTAAATATAATAAAATTCATAAATATTGGATTTTAAGAGAAAAAGGAGCATAGATTCTAGAGTAAATTATTCACATTTTACAAACAAAAGAAATTAAGGTTCAGAAGTAGCAGTCTCAAAGCCACAAAATTCAGTCCAATATACACGTAATAGCCAATATTCAGTATCAGACACTATGCAAAGACAA
Source organism: Carlito syrichta (assembly GCF_000164805.1). Classification (NCBI taxonomy): domain Eukaryota; kingdom Metazoa; phylum Chordata; class Mammalia; order Primates; family Tarsiidae; genus Carlito; species Carlito syrichta. The sequence continues at coordinate 683,419 of NW_007246683.1, read as the reverse complement.
ATTTTAAAAAAATCTTTCTACCTTCGATAGGCATGTGAATAAATGCCAAATATGCTACATTCAGTGACAGACGTGTACATAATTTACAAATATAATAAAGGAGGAAGTAAGAAAGCGTTTTATTTTATTGGTGTGTTTGATTTTTGGTTTATTCATATGTTTGAGATAGACAGTATAAAGTATGAAAAAAACGGGACATGGAATTTTCATAAAACCATAATAAGCTGGAATAGCACAGAGCATTTGTAGAAAAATAAGAAAAAATGATACTGGAGAGGTAAGCAGAGGTCATATTCCAAGAGACAAAGACTCTATTTTAAATGTGATAGTAAGTCATCATTAGTTTTATTCTGGTGTTGCTATTGTGTGACCTTGGAAATGTCATTTGATTTATGTATGTTTAATTGTAAGGTAAGGATAATAATAGCACACATCATATGGATAATCTGAAGAATAAATTCACTGATGTGTGTAAAACTGAATGCCAAGCACCTACAAAGAGCTCTATAAATGTGAGCCAGTATCTCAGCTCTAATAGTCTATGATTCTAATATTTATAAAGCACTTCTAAAAATGAAATAAAATACCATCTGAAGATTATAATCTCTGCTAAACAAAGATTAGTATGTTTTGCAACTCAAGGGACATCACAGTAAGTGGACTGGATTTACTGACAGAAGTCTTTATTGTCCAAGGGGCTTTTGACTATAGAAACACTAATTCTCTGTGCTTTTTTAAATGTTTGCCTCATTAAATGCGTATATGTAATTTACAAATAAACACCATCAGATACCTAGACAACAATTCATACTCCTTTTTCAACTGCAAAAATAAAAGATGAAACAGAAAATAAACTAGAATCTTTAGAAACATCCAGAGCAAAAAGCCCTACAATGACCGTTTTTTTAATCCCCATGGGCATAAACACAGTCTAGGTCAACAACACATTGCTTAGTGACTATGCTAGTAGTGATGGGCAACTAAACAAACAAAAAAGAATGAAACAATAGAAGAACACGAAAGTGATAAAGGAAAGGAGCAGGGATAGAGCTAACCAACTGTGGCATCACCCTACTGTACTTCTCACTGTGTGAGATGATAAAATCCCACCTGTCTGATTAGTCTGTTACTTGCAGCAGAAAGCATCCTTACTGACACAATGCAGATAATTTAAGAGTCGATTATAATCTGTTCCAAAAAGGACAAGGAAGTTATAGATAAACCAAAAATGTCTTAGGCAGATCATTTTCATATCAAATCATAAATATTATTTCTTATTACAATTTCTGTAATGTTATTTCATTTTATAATTTCTGTTCTACTAAAAAACTATACTAATATCTAAAGTGTTAGACTGCTTCAAAATTCTCTCACATCCAGGCGACCAATAAAAATTTATTACCAGTTTCAGAAAGGTTCTCCTGGAATAGTAAGACAGGTTTTTTTCTTAATGCAATATGAAGCCCTAAGGCCACAGTTCTCAATGGTGTACCCATCATTAACCAAAAGAAAACCAAATATAGCATTACTGAAGTATTCAGTACTCAAAAGATGTCCCACGTCATCAACTGGCAGCAGAAAAGTGAAGGTAGATAATAGGTGATTTTTTGTTGTTGTTAAGTATGTGCCTAAGACTAAGTCTCTCTGCAAAGGGCTTAGGAAAAAAGAGTATTTGTTCTAAAGCCAGATCTTGAAGGAGCTAGACTGTTAATACTAAGCTAAATTGCCTCTCACTGATTTTTAGTAGGCAATAGTAGCATGCACTGGTAAGATTAAGTCTTGAACTCAGATATGCTAATAGAAGCCAATATTTAAGATGCATTATATAATGTCACCTCACTACCTTAATTTTCATTTGTCTTCTCAAAATTGAGGAAGAGGAAATAGAAAAAAATTTTTTGAAGGACTAACTGAATTGAGCAAGATCAAGATGCAGTCCTTTACATATGCTAACAATTAACTACTGACTACAAAAAACTTGCCATGATATGAATATTGCAATTTGTCTAATTTATTCACAGATATAAAATGAATATGAATTAACTAGAAATATTTTTTATTTTACCTCTTCTAAAATAATTTTTAATAAAGTCTACTCGGCATACATGTAAAAGCTACCTATTATTTAAAATACTTCAGTTTTCTTAGCTATTTATCCTCTAAGCTTGACTTACAATTTTTTTTTTTTTTTTTTTTTTGAGTTGGAGTCTCACTCTGTCACCCAGACTGGAGTGCAGTGGCTGCTCCCGGCCACCGCAGCCTCGACCTGCTGGGCTCCGGCGATCCTTCCGCCTCAGCCTTCCGAGTAGCCGGAATTACAGGCATGCGCTACCATGCCCGGCTGATTTTTTGATTTATTGTAGAGATGAGGTCTCGCTGCCCAGGCAGGTCTCGAACCTGCGGGCTCAGGCAATCCACTCACCTCAGCCTCCCAAAGGCACAGGATTACAGGCTGAGCCACTGAGCCCAGCACAATTTTTTTTTTAATCAGGGTCGCACTTTGTCACCCAGGCTGGACTACAGTGGCATGATCTTGGCTCACCACAGCTTCCAACTCCTGGGCTCAAGCAATCCTCCTGCATCAGCCTCCAGAGTAGCTGGGACTACAGGTGTGCACTCCCATGCCTAACTAATTTGTTTTACTTTTTATTTTTTTAAATTTTTTCTTTAAGATGTGGGGTACAATCCAAGGTTAGGTATACAAATGTTCATTATGAAGTAACCTTGCTGATGAGGTGTGCCTCCCTCCCCTGGCAGTTTCCCACTATTGCCAATCCCGGACCCCCCACAGCAGTTTCCCACTACTGCCAATCCTTTCCTCAAACCATTACGAAAATCGTTCAAGGTCGCTTATGAGTGAGCACATGTGACACTCAGTTCTTGTTTCTGTGCTAGATCACTCAGTATTATAGACTTTAGGTCCATCCAAGTTGCTGCAAAGTTAATAATTTTGGCTGCGTAATATTCCATCATGTATATGTACCATATTTTTTATCCAGTCCTCTTTTGATGGGTGGTATGGTAGAATCCATGTTTTTGCTATTGTGAATAATGCTGCAATAAACATGTGTGCAGGTATCTTTTTCATAAAGTGATTTGAGTTCCTCCAGGCATATTCCCAGTAGGGGGATTGTAGGGTCCTATGGGAGATTGATTTTTAGATCTTTTAGGAATTGCCACTGTTTGCCACAGAGATTGTACTAATTTACACTCCCACCAACAGTGTAGAAGTGTTCCCTTTTCCCCACATCCTCTCCAGCATCTGTTGTTTTCTGAGTTATTGATGATGGTCATCCTGACTAGAGTTAGGTGGTATCTCAGTGTGGTTCTAATTTGCATTTATTTGATGACTAGTGAGGCTGAGCATTTTTTCATGTATTTGTTGGCTGCTTATACATCTTCTTTTAAGAACTGTCTATTCATATCTTTTGTTCACTTTGTAATGGGGCTGTTTTGTTTTTTACTTTTTGGCATGTTTAAGTTCCTTGCAGATCCTAGATGTTAGGCCTTTGTCAGATATACAGTTGGCAGATATTTTTTTCCCAATCTGTGGACTGTTTTCCCATTCTCTCAATAGTTTCTTTGGCTTTGCAAAAGATATTCGGTTTGGTGAGGTCCCACTTGTCTACCTTATCTCTTACAGCATAGGCACTTGAGGTTTTGATCAGGAATTGGTTGCCAGTTCTGGTATCTCTCTTGCATTGTCTAAGGTTCTTATAGTTTGAGGTTTTATTTTTTATGCTGAGGATTGTTTTGGCAATTAATGGTTGTTTATATTTCCACTTGAATTTCTGTATCCTTGTTTCCAGGTCTAAGAAGAATGCTGCTGGTAATTTAATGGGTATTGTGTTAAATCTGTAGATTGCCTTATGTAAGATGGACATCTTAACAATGTCGATTCTTCCAATCCATAAGCATGGAATATTTTTCCATTTGTTTGTGTCTTCTTTGATTTCTTTGAGCAGTGTTTTGTAGTTTTCGTTGTAAAGTTCTTTGACTTTTCTGGTTAGGAAGATGCCAAGGTATTTCATTCTTTTTTTTTTTTTTTTTTTTTTGTGGCTACTGTGAATGGCATTGGGCTTTTTTATGTTTGTTTATTATTGGTATACAGGAATGTGACTGACTTTTGCACATTAATTTTATACCCTGAGACTCTGCCAAAGTCCTTTATCAGTGCAAGGAGGTTTTTGACAGATTCTCTTGGGTTTTTGAGGCACAGAATTGTCGTCTGCAAAGAGGGATAACTTAACTTCTTCTTTTCCTATTTGGGTGCCCCTAATTTCCTTCTCTTGTCCGATTGTTCTAGCTAGGACTTCCAATACTATGTTGAACAGGAGGGGTGAGAATGGCATCCTTGTATTGCTCCAGTTTTCAGGGGAAATGGTTACAAGTTCTTCTGTTTAGCAGTATGTTGGCTGTGGGTTACTCATAGATGGCTCTTACAATTTTGAGGTATGTTTCATCTATGCCCAGAGATGTTCAAGGGTTCTTATCAAGAAGAGGTGCTGGATTTTACCAAAAGTTTTTTCTGCATCTAATGATATAATCATGCGCTTTTGTCTTTACATCTATTGATGTATTTAATTATGTTTATGGTCTGTGAATGTTGAACCAACCCTGCATCCTGGGGATGAAGCCTACTTGGTCATGGTGGACGATTTTTGAGATGTGTTGTTGGATCTGGTTTGCTAGAATCTTGTTGAGAATTTTAGTATCTATGTTAAACAAGAATATCGGCCTATAGTTCTCGTTCTTTAACTTTACCGGGTTTGGATATCAATGTAATGTTAGTTTCATAAACTGATTTTGAGGAGAGTTCCATCTTTCTCGATTGCCTGAAATACTTTCAACAGGATTGGTATCAGCTCCTCCTTGTATGTTTTGTAAAATTCTGCTGAATAGCCATCTGGTCCAGAGCTTTTTTTTGTATGTAGTTTTCTTATAACATAGTTGATTTCCTGAGTTGTTATTGGTCTATTTAAGGTCTCAATTTCTTCTTGTTTCAAGCTGGGGAGGTTGTATGATGTCAGAAAGTTCTCCGTTTCTTGTTTTACTTTTATATTTTGTAGAGACAAGGTCTCCCTATGTTGCCCAGTCTCAAACTACTGGGCTCAAGCAATCCTTCTGCCTCTGCCTCCCAAAACACTGAGAATATAGACATGAGTTGCTGTGCCTGGCACCCTATAATTTTAAACATTAAGAACTAGAATTTATTTTTAAGAACTAGACTATAGCTTGGTATAAGGGAAACATTAAATCTAATCATGTTACCCAAGAGAAAGTTTCTTATTTTTAAATCAACACAATTTTGATTTCTAAGTAGTATAAAGAAAATATACTAGCATTAGAGTAAAAAAAAAAAAGAAAAAGTGCATTTTGACTCTTAGTTCAACTAACTTGCTATCAGTAATCTTGACCAAGTAACTAAATCTTTCAGTCACAGTTTCTTCATTTTTACAATAAGGCAGATGCCACATACATCACAGGCCATGTGAATGTTAACATACATGAGAAAGTTTACAATGCATAGTATACACAGGTCTTCCATAAGAGTTCAATAATAAATGCTTCCTCATTTAGTTATTTTCAGTTTTTTTTCTGTTAGTTCAAATATCACAAAAGTCATATATGAAGTGGCATATGGCAATGGTTAAGAGAACAGGTTCTACAGCATGCCTGCCTGGATTCAAACCTCAGCTCCACGACATACTGCACGTGTAGCCTTGAAGAAGATACTTAACTTCTCTAAGCTTCAGATGCCAGTCTGAAAAATATTGGAATAATATTTTGGACACAGTGGTTCATGCCTATAATCCCAACACTTTTGGAGGCCAAAGCAGGTGGATTTGCTTGAGCCCAGGAGTTCCAGTCCAGACTGGGCAACACTGATAGATTTTGTCTCTAGCCAGATTGCAGCACATGCCTGTAGTCCCAGCTGCTCAGGAGGCTGAGGTGAAAGGATCTCCTGAACCCAAATGGTTGAGGCTGCTATGAGCCGTGATCATCGTGATAATGCCACTGCACTCTAGCCTAGATGACAGAGTGAGACCCCAACTCAAAAATAATTTAAATATATATAAATAATAATAATGCTCATAGACTTGTAAAGATTTTAAGAGATAACATATACAAAATATTCAGCCTAGTATCCTGCACAGGTGTTCAACAAATATTGGCTATTATTACTATTACTTAATATAAAAACACTCCTTACATTTTAAAAATATTCTTGATAGCTTGTGTGACTATAAAATAAGTTCACAAATGGTATGAAAATGCTAACACATGACCTCAAATTGTTGTGAAGTTTGCATAAAAGACAAACGCCAGGAACTAGGGTTACTGACCTCCTACAAAGACTTCAGCCAGAGCTACTTCACTAGCCTAACTGGCTCTCTCCCCAATCACATTCTTAACTACTCAACCTAAGTTTCCTACAGGTACCTCAAAACCCAACATTTTCTTCAACCAACACACCAGGTCTATTCCTTTTCTGTACCAGCCACTGTCATCTTTAGCCTAGGTATGACAGCAGCCCCCCGATCGCAGCAGGCATTTTATTTCCCTCCAATCCAGTTTCCTCAGTTTCATTAGAGCAATCTTTTAACATGGTAATATAATGTCCTTTATCACTGTTCTTTTTTTTTTTTTTTGAGTTGGAGTCTCACTCTGTTTCCCAGGTTCCCAGGCTGGAATACAGTGGCACATTCACGGCCACCCCAGCGTCAACCTGCTAGGCTCAGGCGATCTTTCCACCTCAGCCTTCCAAGTAGCTGGAACTATAGGCATGCATTACCATGCCCAGATAATTTTTTACTTATTGTAGAGACAAGGTCTTGCCAAGTTGCCCAGGCTGGTCTTGAACCCACAGGCTCAGGCAATGCATTCACCTCGGCCTCCCAAAGTGCTGGGATTACAGGCTGAGCCACCAAGCCCGGCCCATCACTCTTCTTAAAGTCCAAGCCTTTAAAACAGCCTAGGAAACCCTGCCTAATCCCCTCTCCTTTACCCACCATCTTCATTCCATGTCACTCTTCCTCTGGCTTAGTAAACTTGACATGGACCTTTCTGTACTTAGAAAGCTCTTAACTCCTCTCTGTTTCAGGGTCTTCACACATACTACCTTGCTATCCCTGGGTAGGTCTCATCCCAAGTATATCCCCCCCTTTGAGAGTCCTACTCATCTTTTATGTCTCAGTATTACCATTATTTCCTCAAGGAAATGTTCTCTTAACATCCAAACTATGTTAGGACTTCTAATTCACTTTTTGAACGGACTGTACTTCTCTCTTACCTTTACTGTAATTACTTATACAACTAAGTACTTAATTTCTTTTTTCCCCTGCCAAACTGTAAACTCAGCAAGGGAGAAGATCAAATCTGTTGCATTTGCCCCTACAACCCCAGCAGCTACCAAAGGGCCTGGCACAAAATAGATGCTCAATAAATAGTTGCTTAGTTAATGAATGAAAGCAAAAATCTGAGTATAAGAAAGATTTCACAGGCTCAAGATACAGAACTCTCTAAGAACTAAACTTTTGGAGTTAGAAGTTATTCTTCATTGAACTGTCTATTTATCAAATATCTACATGTACAAAAGCTGTGTAAGACCTTAATATTATCTATCACATATTAAGATAGTATGTATTACCTATATAAGATAGATATATACTATCTTAATATATGTTCTTTCTTGTAATAGACACAATAACTCTGTGAGGTAGATAGCATCTGTTCAATTTCCTAAATAAAGCAACTGAGAGTCAGTACTCACCCAAAAAGCAGAGTTGAACTTTTGGCTCTAACATGATGTCTTTTTCCGTAATGGGACCATTATCACCACTGGAGTTACTTAAACACAGGCTAGAAAAAGGCTATCTATCTATCAGTCAAAATGTCATGGGCACACTAACTGAAGAATCTCAAAGGAGTCATTTAACTCCAATTTTGTGGGTTTATGCTTCTTTTCAGTCATAGAGCATTAAGATAATTTCCACTAAGTTATATATGGCTACACAAGAGAAACTAGAGCATGTGGAAGGACTACTGCACCGGATTATGTTAGCAGCAGCAGCAGCAGCACAAGGCAATTAATCTGATGTCAAAATACAAAAGCCATAAGCAGATAGCAGCTAACTTAGAGAGTTCTGGCCTCCTCAAAGGTCTCCATCTCTCAATCCCTGCAACCTTCCATCCCTCAATCCCCATGTATACCAACACTGATACTCATCCCTGCCTTCCAAAGATACACAGAGTTTCAAGTATTTGCAAGAAATTAAGCTCCTTACTGCCCACTATGACTTCTGCTTCAAAGTAACTTTGGGGAAAAAAAATTCCTCTGAATCCCAATTCTCAGAGAATTAGAGGAATCACAACTGCTGGATTACCAACAGGAGTGGTCCTGTTGGGAGTTGGGGTGTACTGTTAAAGTGAGTATAGCTTAGATTGAGGTTCTCCCGATCCTACTGTTGCTTACTCTCTTTGCATAAAACCATAATAACTCTTCAGTTCAAAAAATGGATCAAAAAAACACACTGATTTAATGCAGCAGCTCTCAATTTTAAAAGGTGGCTGGGCTCGGTGGCTCGCCTGTAATCCCAGCACTTTGGGAGGCAGAGGCAAGTGGATTGCCTGAGCCTGCGGGGGTTTGAGACCAGCCCAGGCAACTTGGTGAGACCTCGTCTCTACAAAAAATAAAAAATTAGCCAGGCGAGGTAGCACACACCTGTAGTTCCAGCTACTTGGAAGGCTGAGGCAGAAGGATCACCAGAGCCAGCAGGTTGATGCTGGGGTGGCCATGAGCATGCCACTGCACTCCAGCCTGGGCAATGGAGTGAGACTCCAACTCGAAAAAAAAATTAATAAAAAGATAACAGATTCAACCAAAGAAATGAAACACACTTTGCACGCACAAACTTGTCCTAGCCCCACAATGAAACTATCAAATCATAGTTGAGATTAATGACCTAGCAAGCATAATTTTTAAAAGCTCCACAGATGATAGTGATGCACATCTTTAGCTCAGAGCTCACTGATTTTCTCCTCTCCCCAATCCCTGGCAAATACTAATCTACTTTCTGTCTCTACAATATCAAACTCCTTACTCATTCAAACACTGATTTGCTACGTGCAAGAATGAAGTAGCAAAATAAAAACAAATGAATAAAGGCCTAATTGTATTCGATCTATACACTATAAGTCATACACACATTTTCATATTCTTCATTTCTGTAAAGAAATACCTCACTCCCATTTCTTCAAATTACATGGCTTTCGTGGTCTTTTCTTTTTTTTCTAGTTGATAAAGAAGGATACAAGAAGCATTTTACATTCTTTATATTTCTACCCTGGGAGGAAAAACAGCTTCAACACACTAGGAAGTAGGGCGAACACACATTCTGGTAAACCTGAGACAAGTAAATCCCAGTTTGTATATTAAGGTGTAATTATTAATCTTTTATGTCAAAAGTATCCTGATTTGATAATAAATTAGATCAGAAGTATACCACTGTTTTCATTTCTATATGATTTTTTGAGTTATAATCATATTCCATAAAACTCACTTTTTTAAAGTGCACAATTCAGTGTTTTTTTTAATTATATTTACAAAGTAGTGCAACCATCACCATTATCTAATTATAGAACATTTTTATTACCCCAAATAGAAAATCAATATTCCTTAGTAATCATTCCTGATTTTCTCCTCTCCCCAATCCCTGGCAAATACTAATCTACTTTCTGTCTCTATAGAATTTGCCTATTTCACATAATAGAATTATACAATGTGTAGCCTTTTGTGTCTGGCTTCTTTTCCCTTAACATGATGCTTTCAAAGTTCATCTGTGCTGTAACATGAATCATTGCACTTAATCCTTTTTTGGCTGAATAATATTGTATTGTTTGGATATACCATATTTTATTTTTTCACTCATCAGTTGATGGGCATTTGAGTTGTTTCTACTTTTTTGACTATTATGAATAATGGTGCTATGAACAATGGTGTGTAAGTTTTTGTGCGAACATATATTTTCAATTCTATTGTATATATAGCTAGGAGCAGAATAATTGGGTCATATGGTAACTATGTTTAACTTTTTACAGAACTGCCAGACTGTTCTCCAAGATACCTGAACCATTTCACATTCCTACCAGCAGAGTATGTGGGTAGCAATTTCTCCACGTTCTCTCCAACACTTGTTATTTTCTGTCGCTTTTATTATAGCCAACATGGTAGGTATAAAATGGTATCTCATTGTAGTTTTGAGCTACATTTCCCTAATAACTAATAATGTTAAGTATCTTTTTATGTGCCTATTGGTGATTTATGTATCTTCTTGGATGAAACATCTATTGCAATCCTTTTTGAAATTGGGTTACTGTCTTTTCATTTTTGGGTTTTAAGATATTTATATATTATGGATACTGGAAACTCTTATCAGATATAAGATTTGTAAATATTTCTTCCATTCATCAAGTTAATTTGTATGTATGTATGTATTTTACAAGTCAGGATTTTTTTTCACTTTCTTAATAATGTTTCTGGAAGCAAACCGGTTTTAACTTTCCAAAATCCAATTTAACTATTTCTTTTTTGCTTGCTTGTACTCTTGTTGTCATTTCTAAGAACTCACTGCCAAATTCAAGGTCATTAAGAATGAGCCTACACAGTTTTAGCTCTAACGCTTTTAAGTCTTTGATCCATTTTGAATCGTTTTTTAAAAAAACAGTGTAAGGTAAGGATCCAATTTCTTTTGCATGTGGATATTTAGGTGTCCAAGCACCACTGCTTAAAAAGCTATCTGCCCCCCACCCCCGGCCCCCTCCACCCCACTGAAGCCTCTTGGCTACATTGTAGGAAAAAAAAAAAATCAACTGACCATAAAATGCATGGGTTTATTTCTGGATTCTATCCCATTAACGTATATTAATCTATATGTTTATCCTTATGACAGCACCATAAGGTGTTTGGCTACTGCAGCTTTGTAGTAAATTCTGACTGAAAAGTGCGAATCTTCCATCTTGTTTCTTTTTGAAGATGGTTTTGGCTACTTTAAGTATCTTAAATTTCCCTATGCATTTTAGGGTCAGCTTATAAATTTCTGGGGGGAGACAAGCTAGGATATGAATTATGTTGAAAATATTGATCAGTTTGGGATTACTACAATCTTAATAATATTACGTCTGCCAGTCTATAAATTTGCATTTATTTAGGTCTTAATTTTTTTCGATGATATTTTGTAATTTTTAGTATACAGTTGTTACATTTCTTTTGTTAAATTTATTCCTAAATACTTTATTATTTATATATATATATATATATAAATGGAATTTTCATAATTTCATTTTTGGATTATTCACTGCCAGCATTCTATATAATTTTGTTTCTGTTTATCCATATTAATTCTTGATATCAAAATTTCCTGTTTTATAAAAGAGCATTAATCTCAAAATTTTACTATATTTAAGTATGATACTCTAAGTCCTCTAAATATATCTACTGGAAAGGCAAAAAATTGATCTAAACAAGTGAAAAATTCCAGTGGCTGTCCACTTTGCTAAAAAAATCTCCTTGAAAAATCAGAATCAAGAGATGCCAAATAACTTAAACCCCAATTTCAATACAAACAATGCAACTACATTCCACACACAAAAATGATGCTATATACTCTCATAAAATAAAATAAAAAACCCACTCATACTGTGCACTCTTTGTCAAATAAACTTGAAGAAAATTATCCTACTGTAATTTGTAACACAACCAGAGATTCTTTACCCTTATAGAATTCTTTTCCAATTACTTTTAATATAAGAACATTTGTATTTGTTCCCTCTAAACCAGGATGTTTTTATTACTATTTACAACTATACCCAAGTAAAAATTCAAATTTTAAGTTAATTAAGACTATCATAATCTATTATTTTATGGAACATTACTAAAACATTCCATTTTAGCCTGAATTGTACATGGTGTATAAAAGCACATTTTAAATATATCATGCTATGTTATATGAACACAATACCTGCTATCAGTCAGTATTTAAAGAAATGATTCAACAGAAACAAAAAACTGAACTGTGAATATAAAGTTCATATTCTTACAGCCATTACTTGAAAATACAGTATGGCTATATATAACTTGTATATAGGTGGAATATGCCCTGAAACTTATAAATTTTATACAATTCTGACTTAAATTAGGTTATTATGCATTTTTAGGTAAAATTAAAAAATACTAGCATCTAATTCAAGAAATAAGATCAATACAAGTATAAAAAATGTAGCCAGCAGTAAGAAAAACTGTCTTTTACAACCAGAAAAGCGGCTGCTTTTCTAGTTAGTGATTCTATTGGGTCTCATGACAGACAGTTTGGCCTGTAAAACAATTCAAATGCAATAAATCTATTAAAAGAAAGGCAAGTAATCATTAGAACTCAAGGCCATTATGCATAATGGCAGAGGAACCCTGCATATGGGCATGGGGCCAAAATGGAGTAAGTAGGAACTGATATCCAACTTTTCTTCCACTCTAAGCCCTGCACTCTAGCAGAGGCACCATTTACTTAAAATTTGGAGGAGTCTTTTTCTAACTTTCCAAAGACTAGCTGTGGCCTAGCTATGACACCTCCAAACTATCTACTTGTTAGAAAAGTTAGGACACCTGAAATACTGAATATTGTTGTCTTTGCCTAAAATCAAAATAAACTATCAGTTGTTAATAATGTGTGTATTTCTTATGTTTTAGGTAAAAACAGTCAATATACCTAAATAAAAACAGGTTGGGGGAAAGAGAGACATCATCAAAAATCTAAAAAGTAGTTTAAAATATGGTATCTTTCTATTTGAATTTGAATTACTCTGATTAATAACCGGTTACATGTTTTTATAAGTTTCCACCCGATGTTTTTAGATTAGAGACACTTAAAGCTGAATGCTTAGAGAAGTTTAGGGGTAAAATATAAAGAGTCTATTCTTATTAGAGAAATATGTACCATGTTTATACACTAGGCAACAACTACAGAGCAAGTTATGTGTTGGTCACAAATACTGGTCAATAAAGCATCTAACTAAATTTGATTGAAGGTGGAAATAATTTTTGGTCAATAATCACTCCCTTCAATTAACTTATAGGGAGTTCAAAGATATATTTTTTAATTGTACTTCCTTAAACAGGGCATATGCTTATTTGAAAATGATATAAATTATTAATCATAGTAAATCAAACAACTGACTAAAAAGATGTAACTTCAAAAATTTTATTAGGATGACCAGTCAATAAAGTTTAGATTTCTATATATACCAACAAATTCATCATGTGATTTTTCAGTGCCTCATGTCCTTTACTATATCAAAATGCAATAATTCATTTCTACAAAGTGGAGCAAGAACATAGCTCAAAACTCCCAGGAAATTATGAGAATTGAGGATATAACCACAAGGTACTTCAGCTCCTTAGAGATAAACACAATATTATTAAAATCATCAGAAAAGAGACTTTGTAAACTGCCCCTGTTAAGACTGAAGGTCATTCACACATGGTCTTTCATTCCCAGATTAATTACACCTAAGGAAAGAACAAATGTCCTGTCTTCACATAGGACACAGAGAAATAAAGGACACAGGAGGCAAGGTACAGAAGTGAAAATGAGATTTGAATCCTCTACCACCACCATCTCACTCTCAAAATTAACATAGCTTCATTTGTAAAATGCAGATACTTACAACTATCTTAAATACTTTACAAGATGATATAACTACTAGAAAAAATGTTTTGCAAATAACTAAATCCTACATAAAGATGGATTATAATTACTAGAAATAATCTCAGTTCTCTACATTATGATTCAAATAAATATATTAAAATCTTTTAACCTCATATCATCTGAATCAAACCTGTATACAAATGTTGCTATAGCTCTAACCTTATCTATATGTATTCAAACAAACATGGTATGGGATATACAGTTACATGCAGAATCAGAAGTCATTCCACTAAATGAATGTGGAAAAGGGTATAGGAATGTAGGTGAATGTGCAATGAAATTTAAAATTGATATACTTGGTATTTAACATATAATGTATATAAACACAGATATAAGTGTGTAGTTTTTTACTTATTTTTTATTTGTTTTATTTTTATTTCATCTTTTTTATTTGTTATTTTTATTGTGAAACATAGCACAGATATAAAGATATGTAAAACAAAAATTCACAATTCAAGGATTTATTACACACTCGAGTTATAATTCTGATCTAAGAGAACATCAGCACTCCTAAGTTACTCCTCACAATCATTAATCACTCCTCCACCACACCCAAGAGGCAACTATTTTCCTGATTACTGTGGTAATAACTGTCTTGTGTTTTTTTGTTGTTCATTTTATTTCATGACAGAAGCACAGATCGCTAGACATTAAAGCTTATTTTGACTGTTTTATTCTTCCTTTACATCAATGGAATCACACATTATAAATTATTTTTGTTTGGTTTTTTTTTTTGGAGTTGGAGTCTCTGTCGCCCAGGCTAGAGTGCAGTGACCATGAGTGTGGACTTAGGCAATCCTTCCACCTTAGCTTTCCAAGTAGTTGGAACTACAGGCGTGCACTACCAACCTGGCTTATTTTTTTATTTACTGTAGAGATGAGGTCTCACCAAGTTGCCTAGGCTGGTCTCGAACCCCTGGGCTCAGGCAGTCCTCTCGCCTCGGCCTCCCAAAGTGCTGGGATTACAGGCTGAGCCACCACGCCTGGCCTTGGCTTCTTTTAAGAAACATTTTATTAGTGATATTTATTTGTGTTGTAGTTCCTCTACTTTTATAGCTGTAAAGTATTCCATTATAGAATATATCATAATTTCATTTATGTGGTCAACTACTAATGAACACTGTATTGAGCTTGAGGCTATTACAAATAGTGCTTTACAAATAGTGCTGCTACCAATGTTCTTTAACACCTATCTCAGTATACGTGTACACACAATACTCAAGGGTATACCTATGGAAAGAAAATACTGGGTCATGGGGCATGTAAATGTCAAACTGTTTCCTAAAGCAGATGAAGTTCTTGAACTTAACATGCTCACCAAAACTTGTATTATAAATCTCCTTTTTAAAATTTTAGCCACTCGAGCATATGATGGAGCCTCTTTGCAGTTTTAATTTATCTTTCCCAGATTATTAATAAGGTTAAGCACTTTTTTCCCATATATTTTTTAAATACCTAATTTCTTTTATGAAGTGCCTTTCATGTCTCTTGCCCATTTCTCTACTGGATTGTTTGTCACACTGATTTGTAGAAGTGCTTTGAATATTCTAATACGTGTCTTTTGTCCATTAAGGTACTGCACCTATCTTCTCCACTCTGGCTTCTCTCTCTATTCTTTTTTTTTTTTTTTTGAGTTGGAGTCTCACTCTGTCGCCCAGACTGGAGTGCAGTGGCCACTCCCGGCCACCGCAGCCTCGACCTGCTGGGCTCCGGCGATCCGTCCACCTCAGCCTTCCGAGTAGCCGGATTTACAGGCACGCACTACCATGCCCGGCTGATTTTTTGATTTATTGTAGAGATGAGGTCTTGCTGCCCAGGCGGGTCTCGAACCCTTGGGCTCAGGCAATCCACTCACCTCAGCCTCCCAAAGGCGCGGGATTACAGGCTGAGCCACCGAGCCCGGCTTTCTCTCTATTTGTTTGCAAGAACAAAATTTAATTTCAAGGTAGTCAAAGCTATCAATTTATTAATATTAGCAGCTTTGTTTTCTATTTTTTTTTTTTGAGTTGGAGTCTCACTCTGTCACCCAGACTGGAGTACAGTAGCCGCTCCGGCCACTGCAGCCTTGACCTGCTGGGCTCTGGCGATCCTACTGCCTCAGCCTTTCGAGTAACTGGAACTACAGGCCTGCGCCACCACACCCGGTTAATTTTTTGAATTATTGTAGAGATGCGGTCTCGCCAAGTTGCCCAGGCGGGTCTCGAACCCGCGGGCTCAGGCAATCCACTCACCTCAGCCTCCCAAAGCGCGGGATTACAGGTTGAGCCACCAAGCCCAGCTTTGATTTCTTTTAAGAAATCATTTCCTGTCTACAGATCATGAACGTGTTCTCTTATATTAGCTTCTAAAAGTTTTATAGTTTTGCCTTCACATTGAAATGTACAAATCAATCTTGAATTGATCTCTGTATATAGTGTGGAACACAGTCATTTCTTTCCATATAGATTATCAATTGTTCCAGTATCATTTGTTGAATAGTGCTTCCCCTACTAAAGTACAAGTTTTGTCATAAAACAAGTGCCCATGTATGTGTGGGCCTTTTTCCAGACTTTTTATTCATTTTGTTTATCCTTGTGATGTTATTCCATGAAATTAATTATTGTAGACTGATACTTGTTTTAAATAAAGAAAGTCCTTCCACTTCCATCTTCTCTTCCAAACTACTTAAGCTATTCTGGGGTCATAAAATTTCCTTTAAAACACAACACAAAAACAGACAAACTAACAAAGTTTTTGAAATACTGACTGAGAATACTTTAAGTTGAGAATAATCCTCAAAAGGGCATAAGAATATGACCCTCAAAAGGATACAACCCTAATAGGCAATTAACCCCACAATAAAGGCTGTTTTGGACCAGCACTGACAAGTTTAAACAAAATGATCTCAAAAAGATTCAGATGATACTAAGTAACTTACATGTACACAAAAACAAAGTCTATACTATATAGAAGATAACAACAACAAAATCCTCACCCAACAATGTCAAATCACAATATTCAACATCCAAAAAAAATTACAAGGAATGAAAAAAAGCAGAAAAATGAGGACCATAATAAGGAGAAAAGTCAAACAATAGCAAGAGACCCAGAAATGATAAAGTTAATAGAACTGATAAGATATTTTTTTAAATGAGTATAAATAAACTTAATGTTAGAGAAGGTAAAGAAAAATAGGAACAAGAGAAAAGTTGAAGAAATAAAATTTCCAGAGATGAAAATAATTTTCAGAAATTAAAAAACCTCCCGGACGGTATTATACATTGCAGAAGAAAAATTAAGTGAAATTGAAGGTCTGGTACTCTTAACCATCCAAAGAAAGCAGAGAAAAAAGGAGTGGGGGAAAAAAAAAAAAATCAGTGCCAGGAAAGACAATATATCAAGTGTATAATGAAACTGCGTGGTGGGGGAGAAGAAAACATGGAGTGAGATATTTAAAGAAACAGTGACCAAAACAATCCCAAACTTGTTTTAAAGAAAAAAATTCAAAATAATATAAGCAGGATTATATCACAGAAAACCAAACAAGGCACATCATAACGAAATGATTAACACCTAGTAATAAAAGTGTTAAGCAGCACTAAATAAAATAGAAAACTGACAAACAGAAAACAAAAGTTAAGAACAACAGCAGACTTTCTGTTGGAAACTATGCATGCTATTTCAGAAACCATTTCACAACATATTACAGAGATAACTAAGGAAAGTTTCATGATAAAGGATTCAATTTATCGGTAAGACATAAAAACCCGAATTATGTATACACCTAATAACAAAGTTTCAAAATACAAGAACCAAGCAGTGAAAGGAAAAATAAACAAATCCATAATTAAAGTTGAAGATTTCAACACTACTCTCCCAGTAATTATTGAGACAAATGGAAAATCAAAAGGGATACAGAAGTCAACACCATCAACCAGTTTGACTTAACATTTTCAGAAAACTTCACTCAACAAATTCTTAAGTGTATACAAAACATTCACTAACACAGACCACACTCTGTGCCCTTTACAATTCTAAATAAGTTGAAAAGAACTTATATTATACAATGTTCTTGGAACATAAAACAATTAAATTAAAAATCTATGAAATAAAGATATCTGGAAAATGAACCAAATATTTAAAAACTAAATGGGCCAAAGAAAAATATCACAAGGAGATAGTCTTTGAACTCCATGTACATAAACACACAACATAACAGACTGTTTAGGATGCTGACAAAAGAAAATTGAAAGATTAAATAGTCTTTTAGAAAAAGTAGGAAGGTCCCAAAAATCAGGAACAAAAGAAGATTCTTTAAATGTAATTAGACTTCATGCCAATAAATTAGACAACTTACATAAAATGAACAAATTCCTTGAAAGACAAACAACTAAGGTTTGTTCAAGAAGAATTAATATAAGTAGTCCTATGCTAATTGGGCTGTACTATGAAGTTGAACTCATAGTTTAAAACCTTCCCACAAAGAATCTCCAGGTCTAGAGGTTGTTAATGGTGAATTCTACCAAACACCTAAAGAAGAATTAATACCAATTCTATGCAACCTTTTACAGATTGAGAAATCCTTCCAACTCACTCTATGAGACTTAGCATTATCCTGATACAAAAACCAGACAAAAACATTACAAAAAAAAAAAAAAACAAACAAGTCAATGCTTTCTATGAACAAAGATGGGGAAAAAAAAGTTAAAATTTTAGCAAGTGGGCTGGGCGCAGTCTCATACCTATAATCCCAGTACTTTGGGAGTCTGAGATAAGAGGACTGCCTGAATCCTTGGATTCAAGACCAGCCTGGGCAACTTGGCGAGACCTCGTTTCTACAATAAATCAAAAAATTAGCTGGGCATGATGGTCCATGCCTGTAGTTCTAGCTACTTGGAAGGCTGAGGCAGCAGGATCGCCTGAGCCCAGCAGATCGAGGCTGCTGTGGCCAGGAGTGTGCCACTGCCCTCCAGCCTGGGTAACAGAGTGAGACTCCAATTAAAAAAAAAAAAAAAATTTTTTTAGCAAGTGAATCCAGCTATATATAAAAAGTACAATACATCATGACCAAATTTATCCTAAAAATGGTTCAGTATCAATGTAATTGGACAAATGAACAGACAAAAAAGGACAAAAAGTAATCATATCAATAAATGCAGAAAAAACATCTGGCAAAAATCCAACGTCCATTCATGATAAGGAAAAAAACCCTCAAAAGAGCTAGTGAAAGACTGAACATTTTCCCTCTAAGATCAGGAGTAAGGCAAGGATGTTAGTTCTCACCATTTCTAGTCAACATTGTAATGGGACTACTAGCCAGTGCAATAAAGTAAGAAAAATAAGTAAGAGGCATATAAATTAAAAAGAAGGAAGTAAAATAGTCTTTATTCATGGAGAAGATAATGATCTCGACAGAATATATGAAGATATCTACAAAAAGGTCATTAGCAATAATAATGAATTTAGCAGAATCACAAACTATAGTTTCATACAAAAATCAATTCTATTTCTGTGTACTAGCAACAATCATTTGGAAATGATACTCTTTAAAATTACTATTCACAATAACATAAAATATAAATTAATTAGAGATAAATTTAATAAAATAGGTGTATGACCTTTACACTAAAAACCACAGACACTGCTGAGAAAAAGTAAAGAAGACTTAGATGGAGAAATACCATCCTACAAAGAAAACTAAATGTCCTTAAGAGTCAATTCTTCCCAAATTGACATCTAAAATAAAAGCAATCATAATTAAAATCCCATTAGGCTTTTTAATAGAAATTGACAAGATCCTTTACATACAGAGCAATATTAAGGATCTAGATTAAATAAAACAGCTTTGAAACAGAAGAATAAAGTTGAAGGATTTACATTATCTGATTTTAAGATTTATTATAAACCTTCAGTAATCAAGACAGTGAAGCATTGTCGTAAGGATATATAGATCAACAGAACAGAATCCAGAAACTACCTACACAATACACAATTGACTTTCAAGAAAGGTGCCATGATAATTCAACAGGGGAAAATATAATCCTTTCAAAAAACTGCTGGAATAATCTAATAACCATATTCAAAGAAATAAACCTCAACCCTTACGTCACACCATATGCAAAAATGAACTCAGAATGAAGCGTAGACCTAAACATGTCCAAAATAATTCCATAACATGAAGGGGAAAAAAATAAATAAATTTTACCCAATCCCTATGACAAGCCTCCTATTCCTACTCCAGCAAAATTATAAGAAAAAATCCTAATCGGAGTCTCTCCAGTTAACATACCAATCTATTCAAAAGGAAAGACCATTTCCAATCTAAGCACTCTCAGTAACTCCCAAACAAGTAGTTATTAACTCAGGCACAACCCACAGAGCCACAGAAAGTTTGTCATGAAGAATAAGACACTGTCTACATCCTTAGAGTCTAGTAGAAGAAGCAATAGAGGATTCCTTAAAATTTAAACATGACATAAAATACATCTGAAGTTATGCCCAAAGTCATCACTGAAGTTCAGAGAAGGTGCAGAGTTCTGAGCCATGAGCATGAGAATGGCTAAATTCCTATAGGGTTTAAATGCAAATCATTCAGGTTTGAGCAGTTAATGAACAAAACATATACATGAGAAATATAAATACAGTCCTCATTCAATGTCTGTGGGCTGGGGATTGGTTCCAGGAACCCCCCACAGATACTAAAATCCTACAGAGCACAAGTTCCTTATATAAAATGGTACAATATTTGCATGTAACTACACATATACTCCCATATACTTTAGATCGGCTTTAGTCTAGTCTACTTATAATACCTAGTATAATGGAAATACTGTATTTTTTTAAACTGCATTTAAAAAAAATTGTTTGGGGTTTTTTAAAGACTATTTTCTAGCTGGGCACAGTAGCTTGGCCTGAATTCTAGCATTTTGGGAAGCCAAGGTGGGAGGATTGCTTAAGCCCAGGAGTTCAACACCAGCTTGGGCAACAGAATCAAACCTAGTTTCTACAAAAAAAAAAAAAAATTAGCCAGGCCTGATGGCATGCACCTGTAGTCCCAGTTCCCAGGTGGTTAAGGTGGAAGGATCGCCTGAGCACAGGAGGTCAAACTGCAGTGAGACATGAGCCTACCACTGCACTCCAGCCTAGGCAACAGAGTGAAATCCCAACTCAAAAACAAACAAACAAACCAAAAAACCCACAACACTTTTGCTCTACAGCTGGTTGAATTTCACAGATGAGGAACCAGAAGATATAGGTTGATTGTAATTATGACAAAAGAAAAAAAGCAAAGAGTTACAGAAGACTAACAAAGGTTTACATTTTAAGATGAGAATTAAACTCCATTATTCCCACCCTAGCTGTACATGTATGAGTTTTAAACTGAAAGACACTGTGTATCAATTGGAAAAACAGTCCTTTTACTACTTGTTCCCTTAAAATAAAGAATATCATTAAATGAGTTGTTCTTCAGTCAAGTTATAACAAGAAAAATATATAGCCATATGAAACTGATATCAGATATAAAATTTTAACAACTTATTTTTTAAGTTCATAAAAAGTTATTTATACCTAACACTTAATTATTCAAGGAAAAAATTGCCAGGCTCGGTGGCTCAGCCTGTAATCCCGTGCCTTTTGGAGGCTGAGGTGAGTGGATTGCCTGAGCCCGCAGGTTCGAGACCTGCCTGGGCAGGTGAGACCTCATCTCTACAATAAATCAAAAAATTAGGCGGGCGTGGTAACACGCACCTGTAGTTCCAGCTACTTGGAAGGCTGAGCTGAAGGATCGCTGGAGCCCAGCAGGTCGAGGCTGCGGAGGCCGGGAGCAGCCACTGCACTCCAGTCTGGGTGACAGTGAGACTCCAACTCAAAAAAAAACTGAGACTTTATGTTAAACAGCAAAAGTTTTCTTGAAACAAGCAAAAACCAATTGTTTTAAGACCCCTTTTCCACATTTTTTACTGACATTTGGCTCAATCAATGATATCTAACATGTAAAATATTAATGTGCCTGGGCTCAGTGGCTTCCTGTGATCCTAGCACTTTGGGAGGCCAAGGCGAGTGGACTACCTGAGCCTGTGGGATCAAGACTAGCCAGGACAACTTAGCAAGACCTCATCTCTACAATAAATAAAAAAATGAGCCGGGCATGGCAGAGCATGCCTGTAGTTCCAGCTACTTGGAAGGCTGAGGCAGAAGGACCACCAGAGCCCAGCAGATGGACATTGGGGTGGCAGTGAGTGTGCCACTGCACTCCAGCCTGGGCAACAGAGTGAGACTCCAACTCAAAAAAAAGTAAAATAAAAAAAAATATTAATGTTCACTTATTATAACACACTAAAGCATATCCCCTACTATCATTTTTCAAAATTACTTATTTTAAAGTATCCTAGTATTAATATAATTCATTTCTTTTCCATTTTAAATACAAGGCAGAATTCTTTTTTTTTCTTTTTTCCTGTGGAGATGAGGTCGTCTATGTTCCTCAGGCTGGTCCTGAACTCATCGCCAAGCCATCCTCCCACCTTAGCCTCCCAAGGAGCTGGGATTATAGGCATTAGCCACTGCACCCAGTCACAAGATGGAATTCAGATGAGATTTCACTCATAAGCATCTTAAGGACTACACATCTTGACATACTGTAAATGTTAATTTAGACCAATATAAATTTTTTTTAGTCAAAATAATCTACTCCAGAGCTTTGCAAATATAGGCTCATAATTTAAGGAAATAAATTCAAAATCACAAAAAGATTTCACATTTTAAAAAGGTCCCTCCAAATTTGCTTTATTTTTCTCTTTGGTCTTTCCACTCTTCATGAGATATGGCCAGATTTATTCACTTAATCTTTCACTTGAAAATCTTTCCTCAGCTCATGTAACTTATATCCTCCAACCCTCCCTTCCTCCTATTTACTGATTCAGTAAAGATGAACTACCTAAAATTTTTAATTCTTTTTTCAAATAAAGGTTAACTAATATAGAACATGACAGCTTGAAAGATTAAAATTTGGGGATTATCTCAGCAATATGAGACAAAACTTAAGAGAAACTGCCACTACACAATATTATGCATTTCTACTTAATTTTGTAAGTTTCCATAACTGGTCTATATTAATTTTCCTCAAAAAACTCTAAAATGACTGCCATTCAACCTCACGATGATTTTTTAAAAAGCATTCCATTATATTTACATCTTAATATAGAAAAAGGAAAAATGTCTTACTAGAAATAACGTATCAGCAAAAAGTGCACTTAGATATGATCCTTCCAGAAAATTCTTCGTTCCTTTTTCACAAAATGCAATTCCCTAAAAAAGAAAAAAACATGAGTTATTGTTCTTGACACTAAAAAATAATGAAATATACATTTTATTATTACAAAATTCTAGCACTCAACAACAATACCGGGTAGGCAGCTCTGCGAATACCTGCTAAATGATATTAAATTAGACTTTTAAAAATCATTTGTTTTATTTGGCTAATAAAACAAAATATTAGCCAATTGATTATTTCTATTGTCACTAGTCCTTTTTGGAAGGATACATTACTCAAATGTTCAGTCATACTTTTTGCATTGCAAGATTCAAAATTCCCATTTCCCTATCCTCCAGTTTTTGGAGGGGTTTCCCTCATATTAGTGCTGCAGCCAGTTATCACTGAATTTCATAGTGAACCTCCAAATCTCATTGCTTCTGCCCAGCAAAAATAAGAAAACTTAGACCTCTGATAGCTATCCCCATCTTCCTCTACTATCCATTAAAATACATTATTAACCTTGATTACAAGCCATTGCCAAAAATGTCAAGCTCTATAACTTTGTTTTTACCTCCACCAGAAAACAACCTTCCTCTTGGTCTCTTATATGGATCAAATGTCCAGTTCAATGACATGTTCTGTGAGACCATCCTCAGGATAGTTTTACTCTCACCATCACTTCCAAGGATAAAATTATTATAGTTTTTCAAGTATGAGTCACCTCTATTATACCTTACACTTTTTTTTTAATTTTAAAGATGTGGAGTGCAAATTCAGGGTTAGGTATACAAATGTTCATTATGCAGGTACCCCTATAGATGAGGTGTGCCCCTCCTTCCCCAAGCAGATTCCCACTACTGCCAATCCCACTTCCCTCCCAGCAGTTTCCAGCTACAGCCAATCATTTTCTTACAGTATTACTGTAATTGTTCAAGGTCTGCTTATGAGTGAGAACATGTGATACTCAGTTGTTTCTGTGAATGATCACTCAGTATTATAGACTCTAAGTCCATCCAGGTTGCTGTGAAGCTCACGATTTTGTTCTTCTTTATGACTGCGTAACATTCCATTGTGTGTATGTACCACATTTTTTTTTTTTATCCAGTTCTTTTCTGATGGGCAGCACAGTTGGTTCCAGTTCTTGCTACTGTGAACAATGCTGCAAAAAACATACGTGTACAGCTATCATTTTTATAGAGTGATTTGAATTCTTCCAGGTATATTCCCAGTAGGGGGATTGCAGGGTCATATGGAAGGTCGATTTTTAGATCTTTTAGGAATCACGGCCCTGTTTTTCCACAGAGGCTGTACTAGTTTACACTCCCACCAACAGTGGAGAAGTGCTCCCTTTTCATCACATCCTCTCCAGCATCTGTTGTTTTTTGAGTTACTGATGATTGCCATCATGACTGGAGTTAGGTGATACTTCAGTGGTTTTAATTTGCATTTCTTTGATGACAAGTGAGGCTGAACATTTTTTCATGTATTTGCTGGCTGCTTGTACGTCTTCTTTTGAGAACTGTCTATTCATATCTTTTGCCCACTTTGTAATGGGCTGTTTGCTTTTTCTTTTCAGTGCGTTTGAATTTCTTGTAGTTCCTAGATGTTAGACCTTTGTCAGACATACAGTTGGCAAACATTTTTTCCCAGTCTATAGGCTGTCTCCCTGCTCTCTTGATGGTTTCTTTAACTTTGCAGAAGCTTTTCAGTTTGATGAGGTCCCACTTGTCTATCTTATCTCTTATGGCATGGGCACTTGGGGTTTTGATCAGGAATTGGTTGTCAGTTCTGATTTTCATAAGGGTGTCTCCTGCATTTTCCAAGATTCTTATAGTTTGAGGTTTTACGTTTAGGTCTTAGATACATTTAGAGTTGATTTTTGTGTATGGTGACAGATAGGGGTCCTGTTTCAATCTTCTGCATGTGATCAGCCAGTTTTCCCAACACCATTTACTGAATAGGGTCTCCTCTCCCCAATCATTGGTTGTGGAGGCTTTGTCAAAGATGAGTTGGTTCAGAATTTGAGGTTTTGCTTCTGTAATCTCTATCCTATTCCATTGGTCTATATGCCTGTTCTTGTACCACTACCAGGCTCTTTTGATTACTGTAGCTTTATAATAAAGTTTAAAATCTGGGAGTGCAATACCTCCTGCTTTGTTTTGTTGCTGTTTCTGCTGAGAATTGTTTTTGGCTATTCCTGGTCATTTATGTTTCTATATGAATTTCTGTACTGTTGTTTCCAGGTCTGAGAAATGATGCTGGTAATTTAATGGGTATTGTGTTAAATCTGTAGATTGCCTTGGGTACGATGGACATCTTAACAATATTGATTCGTCCAATCCATAAGCATGGAATATTTTTCCATTCGTTTGTGTCTTTGATTTTTTTGTGCAGTGTTTTGCAGTTTTCATTGTAAAGGTCTTTCACGTCTCTGGTTAGGAAGATGCCAAGGTATTTGAGGTTTTTTTTTTCTGGGTGTTGTGAATGGGATTATGCTTTTTATTTGGGTTCCTGTTTATTTGTTGTTGGTGTATAGAAATGCAGCTGTCTTTTGCACATTGATTTTATACCCTGAGACTTTGCCAAAGCCCTTTATCAGGGCATGGAGGTTTTTGACAGATTCTCTTGGGTTTTTGAGGTATAGAATCATGTCATCTGCAAAGAAGGATAACTTGACTTCTTCTTTTCCTATTTGGATACCGCTGATCTTGTTCTCTTGTCAGATTGCTCTAGCTAGGACTTCCAAAACTATGTTGAAAAGGAGGGGTGAGAGAGGGCATCCTTGTCTTGTTCAGATGGTCTGTTTAGCAGTATGCTGGTTGTGAATTTCTCCTAGATGGCTTTTACTATTTTGAGGGATGTTCCATTTATGTCTAGATGTTCAAGGGTTTTTATCAAGAAGGGGTTCTAGATTTTATCAAAAGCTTTTTCTGCATCTAATTATATAATCGTGATTTTTGTTTTTACATTTTATGTATTTAATTACATTTATAGTCTTATGATTGTTGAACCACTCCTGCATCCCAGGGATGAAGCCTCCTTGGTCATGGTAGATTTTTGAGATGTGTTGTGAAATCCAATTTGCTAGGATCTTGTTGAGAATTTTAGCATCAAAGTTCATCAAGGACATTGGCTTGTAGTTCTCTTTCTTTGTTGGATCTTTACCTGGTTTGGGTATCAATGTGATGTTAGCTTCGTAAAATGATTTGGGAAGAGTTCTATCTTTCTCAATTGCCTGGAATACTTTCAGTAGGACTGGTATCATTTCCTCCTTGTATGTTTTGTAGAATTCTGCTGGAAAGCCATTTGCTCCAGGGCTTTTTTTTGTAGGTAATTTTCTATGACATTAAATTTCTTGGATTGTTACTGATATGTTTAGGGTCACGATTTCTTCTTGTTTCAACTTGGGAAGGTTGTCTGAGGTCAGAAAGTCCTCCATTTCCTATAGGTTTTCAAGTTTGTTTCCATATAAGTATACATAGTAGTCTCTGATAATCTTTTGTATTTCTTCAGGTTCAGTTGTGACTTGACCTTTTACATTTCTGATTGTGTTTATTTGGACCTTTTCTTTCTTTTTCTTGGTCAGTCTAGCTAGGGGACCGTCAATCTTGTTTATCCTTTCAAAGAACCAGCTTTTTATTTCATTGATTTTTTTTTGTATTATCTTTTTGTCCTCTATGTCCCTATTTGGGCTTTTATTTTGCTGATCTGGATTCTTCTGCTGAAGTTAGGATTTTGGTGGTCTTGCTTTTCCAGCTCCCTTAGGTGATCTGTTAGGATGTTATCTTGTGATCTTTCCATTTTCTTCATAACTGTTTGTTGAGAGATAAATTCCCCCCTTAGTACTATTTTCATGGCATCCCAGAGGTTTTAGAAAGATGTTTCTCCATTTTCATTTGTTTTTGAGTATCTTTTAATCTGTTTTGATTTCCCATATGCTTTTCAAAAACGAATTTTATACTTTTTCATTTGTATATCTCCAATATTAGTCACTACCTGGCCCACAATTCAATATAATTCATTTAGAACATATTTACTGAACATTCAGTATATTCCAGGCACTCTTCTAGGTGCTAAGAATAAATCTCTCTCCCTACTCCTGACTTCATGGAATTTACTTTCTGGTGAGGAGACCTACAGTACAAGGTGAATAAGGAATGTATAATATATATGGTAGGTTAGTGGAAAAGCCCTTAATGAGAAAAAAATGTAAGCAGGTAAGGAAGTACTATCAGAAGGAGGAGATTAAAATTATAGAAAAGATATTCAGGAAAGGCTTAATGTAGTAACAACTGCAACAGTGCAGTAATATTTCAGTATCTGTCATATGCTAATCAGCATACTGTTTTACATATATTACCTGATATAAGGCTAACAACAACCTCATTATTATCCTCAAAAGGAAACTGAAATACTAATGGAGCAATTGCCCAAGATTATACAGCTATTTTTTTTTTTTTTGAGTTGGAGTCTCACTCTGTCACCCAGGCTGGAGTGCAGTGGCACATTCACGGTCACCCCAGTGTTGATCCACTGGGCTCCAAAGATCCTTCCACCTCAGTCTTCCAAGTAGCCAGAATTACAGGTGCACACTACCATGCCCAGCTAATTTTTTATTTATTGTAGGAATGAGATCTCACCAAGTTGCCTGGGCTGGTCTCAAACCTGTGGGCTCAGACAATCCACTCGTATCAGCCTCCCAAAGTGCTGGGATTACAGGCTGAGTTGGTTATACAGCTATTAAAGTGATAACGCCAGGATTAGAATCTAGACATGCTCTTAACTGCTACACATAACTACAATTTAGTTAATGCTTTTGTTGTATGAACAAGTGAAAAAAACGAGTATCTACCATAGCAATATATTCAAAAGACAGCAAAACAAATCTCAGTCTCAGAGGATCTATACATTTGAACAGCTACAGATATGCATTGGACATCAATACTTACATATGACAGATACCATGGCAAATAATAGGTGGGTGCCTGCTGTGAACAAAAATATTTATAAATACTGATAATTTCTCAATACTTTAAAAATATATTTAAAGTTTCTATATGACAATTATCAGTACTAAAAAATATACAAGAAAGGATACTCTGGTTTCTTTTCACAACAAATAAATCTTTCACCTTTTACTAAAAAAAAAAATATATATATACAAGATGGTATCACACAAATCACACTGACAGGAATAACATGATATAATAAGAAATATATATTTGGTCTTTGTCACCAGGTCCTGGCAAACAGCTCTAAAACCCTTGGAATCTCTGAAGTAGTAAGAGTTTTCTCTCAGATCATAATGACATAACTGGTCCCCAAGGGTCTCTATGTAACTTCAGGATGTGTGCTAGCCACCAGAAAGACCAAGGAATAATTGGACGGTTGACACTTTCACCCCATTCCCAACCTCTGGGAAGGGGTGAGGAGCTGGAGGTTGAGTTGATCACCAATGGTCAATGACGCAATCAATCATGCCTAGATAATGAAGTCTCCAAAAAACCCCAGTAAGACAGGGTTTGGAGAGCTTCCAAAAGGGTTTGGAGAGCTGAACACATGGAAGTCCCTGGAAGGCGGTGTACTTGGAAACAATGTGGAAGACATACTACCCTTCCTACATACCTTGCCCTATTATACATCTCTTCCATCTGGTAGTCTTCTGTATCCTTTATAATAAATGGGCAAACATAAGTAAAGTTCCCTGAATTCTGTGAGCCACTCTAGAAAATTAATCAAAACAGAACAGGGGCATGTGGGAAACCCTTATTTATAACCAGTTGGTCAGAAGCACAAGTCACAACCAAGGACTTGCAATTGGCACCTGAAGAGGGGCAGTCTTATGAGACTGAGCCCTTTACCTGTGGAATCTGATGCTCTCTCCGGTAGGCAGTATCAGAATTGAATTACAGGAAACCCACCTGACGTCAACTGGAGAACTGGTTGGTATGTAGGTGAAAACCCTCACACACATTTTAGTTGTTTTTTTTTTTTTTTTGAGCAGGAGTCTCACTCTGTCGCCCAGACTGGAGTGCAGTGGCCGCTCCCGGCACCGCAGCCTCGACCCACTGGGCTCCGGCGATCCTTCCACCGCAGCCTTCCGAGTAGCCGGAATTACAGGCATGCGCTACCACGGCCGGCTGATTTTTGGATTTATGGTAGAGATGAGGTCTCGCTGCCCAGGCGGGTCTCAAACCCGCGGGCTCAGGCAATCCACTCACCTCAGCCTCCCAAAGGCGCGGGATGACAGGCTGAGCCACCGAGCCCGGCTTCACACACATTTTAGTAACCAGAGGTGAATTAGCCTGTGATGAATGATGTGTGTGAGAGCAGGAGAAACACAATTTGTTCTTCTCCAATCTAAAGCAATAGATGATAAAAATAAAAACATTAAAAGTTTTGCCAGGCATAGTGGCTCATGACTGTAACCCTAGCACTTTGGGAAGCTGAGGCAAGAGGATCATTTAAGGGCAGAAGTTCAAGACCAGTGTGGATAACATGGCAAGACCTTATCTCTATAAAAATTTTCAAAAATTAGCCGGTGTGGTGGCACATGCCTGTCGGATGGCTTGCCCAAGGAGTTCCAGGCTGCAGTGAGCTATGATCACGGCGCTGCAGTCCACGTTGGGTAACAGAGTAAGACCCTGACGACCCTGTCTTCAAAAAAAAAGAAAAAATCAAAAATTAATTTAAAAATGCCTTTTAATAGAAGGTACTCTGAAAGAAACTAGATATTTGAAGCATTATCATTTCAAAAACAGTTAAATGTTGAATATAATGTTTTTATACCATGGTACAAGTTGCCTGCCTTCTAATTTTCCATACTATAATGGCTAAATGAAATGACCACTTCAACCAAGATTCAAAACTACTTGTATTACCTTACATTTGGAAATTATCAACATTTCACTGGATAATCCTCTACTGAACGTAGTGCAATGTTGAAAAAGGGGTTTCTATATGAAAACAGTCTTAAAGTCAATCCAAATTAAGACAAAAACGCAATTGACAAAAAACTAAATAAAAAGACACATAAAAGACAGCCTATACACACAACAGAAGGAGCATATTTGCCTGTGGCAAATTTCCTTTGTAATCAAAACTTAGGTTTAGCTGCAATGGTTTTTTTTTGAGTTGGAGTCTCACTCTGTCACCCAGACTGGAGTGCAGTGGCCGCTCCCGGCCACCGCAGCCTCGACCTGCTGGGCTCCAGCGATCCTTCCGCCTCAGCCTTCCAAGTATCTGGAATTACAGGCACGCACTACCACACCCGGCTGATTTTTTGATTTATTGCAGAGGTGAGGT
Organism: Carlito syrichta; assembly: GCF_000164805.1. NCBI lineage: Eukaryota > Metazoa > Chordata > Mammalia > Primates > Tarsiidae > Carlito > Carlito syrichta. Next base: position 653,119 of record NW_007246683.1, on the reverse strand, counting down.
CTCGCTGCCCAGGCAGGTCTTGAACCTGCGAGCTCAGGCAAGCCACTCACCTCAGCCTCCCAAAGGCGCGGGATTAGAGGCTGAGCCACCAAGCCCAGCTTGCAATGTTGTTTTTAATTCAAATGAAGGTGAGCACATATGGGCAACCAACTATTCATGCCTTAAGAAGATTTTTATTACCAACTGAAAGGAGGTACCTATGGAAACCTAGAAAAAACTTAACTTATTCTTAGTTTGGTCTTTTTGCCTCAGCCATTAGAAAGCGTTTAGACAATTCTACTGCAGGTCAAGCTACCACCTATTCCACCCCCTTGGCAAATCTCCATCAGGCGCAAGACCAGGACAGCCCAACCTTTCAATTCATTATTTGGCTTAGTAATCGATAGCAAACTTTTAGGTTCCTTGTCAAGATGGAAGGTTAAAGATCACTGTTTGGATGGCCAAAACCATAGAAATGATAATAAGATCACCTTTGGTCAAAGAGTTTGTGGACTGCAAATGTCTAACAATTCTCTTGCAGGAAAAACCCCTCCAGGCCCAAACCCCCAAGTTAACGTAATCACCCCTTTGTGATCTATGTGACACACATAGACCCCACCATGGCAGCAATCATGTGACTAACTTATCCATCTGCCTGCTGCCCATCACCTGACATCAGTATCTGCGCTTACCTGCCCCCCTTCATGATGATGTGGAGCAGACCACCACCCAATCACCTTAATGACCTCCTACCATCAAAGGGAATGGCTAAAAGGACTCAATCACAAGCAACAAGTGGCCATTGTCTTGTTAGACTCGTGTGGCCACGTGCTCTTTGAGTTATGGCTGTGGCCATGCTTCCTGGCTTCGGCCCCCTCCCCACCTTGGGGAGGTGAATCTTTTCTAATTTACTTTTAAAATAAACTATATTTTCTAATCTAACTTGGTGCAATTCTTTGCATCTTTTATGCGTCATCAGATCGCACCCCAGACACCCACACCCCCAGCAGGCTGACTTAAATATTCTGGAGGCCCCGCTGGGGGAGTGTATGACCCTAACATTTTTGGAGGTTCCACTGAGATCTGTCACGCTCTCACTCTGATATTCTTCTCTTCCACCGAGACCTGCCGTTCTCTCCTCTCCAAAGTCCTTAAATATACCCATTTCGAGGCCACACTTACCTCTGAGTATTGGCCCCTTTTCCAATCTGTGAAAGGTGAGTAATAAACTTTACCTCTTTTACTTTCTTACTTGGTTGCAATCTTGCATTATTCCCACAGCCCAGGCCGCAGCACCAGTCCACCCTGCCTCACTCTCCATTCTTCATCATTCCCAAGGACCCCAGCACTGGCACCGGCCAACCTTGCCCAAGTTGACCGTTTCACCAACCATGAGGTAGTAACTGGTATCAGATATGCTCTCCTGTTGAAATCAACAAGAAGACTGATCAAACATAAAACTATAATTCTACAACACTAGACAGCGAGCAGCTCAGCACAATAATACCTGAAGAAAGCGCTCGGATTCAGTCAGGATGACAGTTCAGGGATGATGTGGAGCAGTTAAATCAAAAATTTAACTGGATGAAATTAACAGCAAATTAAGCAGGGCAGGAAAAAAAGATCACTAAATTGAAGATGTAAGAACAGTCAAATGCAAAATAAAAACAGATCAAGAGCCTGTGAGAATAGCAGAGCAATATTGAAAAAATGGTGTAATTGGAGTCATGGAAGCATGCGGAAACAAAAAATATCTAAAGACCTAAGGCCCAAAGAGTTTCCAAAATTAAAGAAAACTGAACACCCATATTCAAGAAACTCAATGCACATAAAGCAGGTTAAACACAAAGAAACCACACAGAATAAGGCACATAATAATAAATTGCTGAAATCCAGTCATAGAGAGAAAAATCTTAAAAGTAGCCAAAAGATGAGGGTGGGAGGGATATAGTTCCCATAAAGAAACAACCAAACAAGTTTAAAACAAAGGAATTACACCTGTAAAGTGCTAGAAAGAAAAAAAACACCTGTAAGCTAAAATCTACATAAAGCAAAAATAACCTTCACAAATAAAAGAGAAACACATTTTAGACAAACAAAAGCTAAGACAATCTGTCACCAGCAGGACTGCAATGCAAGAAACACTGAAGGAAGTTCTTTAGGAAGTAGAAAAACGATAGCAGAACTGTACAATACAAAGTGAGTCATGATATAAATGATGAACTTAGTCTATACTAATGTATCAATACTGGCTGATCAGTTTTAACAAATGTACCACACCAACACAAGACATTAATAATAGGGAACACTGGAGGGGGTCCCTGACATATGTGAACTCTGTACTTTCTCTTTAATTTTTTTGTTAACCTAAAACGACTCTAAGAAAGTCTCTTACATTTTTAAAAAATAACAGATAGAAACCTAGCTCTACACAAAGAAAGAAAAACTCAAATGGTAAACTTGTGACTAATACAAGAAATTTATTTTCTTACTTTCAATGTAAAAGTAAAAAGATATTTGACTGTCTAAAGCAAAAGTAGTAATAATTATAGTTATAGCATATATAGGATTTAAAAAATGACAATAGTTCAAAAAATGAAGGAAAAAAAACGGGAAGTACACTATAGTAAGAATCTTACTAAAGTAACTAAAGTAATCTTACCAGAGTGTGATAAGTTTAAGATGCACCCTAGAGAAACTACTAAGAAAATAAAACTCCCTTAGGCCCAGGAGTTCAAGGCTGTGATGGCACCACTGCATTCCGGCCTGGATAACAAAGTGAAACCCTGTCTCAAATAAATAAACCATTACAAATAAAACTAATAAGTCAAGAAAGTAGATAAAATGAAATGCATATTTTTAAAAATGCATAATCCAAGCCAGGTGCAGTGGCTTACACATGCAATCCCAGCACTTTGGGAGGCTGAGGTAGGAGGACTGCTTGAGCCCAGGAGTTTGAGACCAGCCTAGGCTACATAACATAACCAGACCTTGTCTCTACAAAAAGGAAAAAAAAAAAAAACCTGAGACTTAGCCGAGCATAGTGATGCACACCTGTAGTTCTAGCTACTTGGGAGGCTGAGGCAGAAGGATCACCTGAGCCCTGAAGGTTTAGGCTGCTAAAGGTGGTGATCATACCATTGCACTTCAGGTTGGACAAAAGAGACCTAGATTCAAATAAAAAAAGGAAAAAAATTATTTTTTAAAAAATGCAATCCAAAAAAGGGAAAAAAGAGGAAAAGGATACACAAAGTAGATGGGACAAACAGAAAACAAATAGCAAGAGAATACACTTAACTCTAACTGTATCAATAATTACATATATATATGGTCTAAACATCCCCATTAAAAGGTAGAGATTGTCAGACTGGATAAAAAAGAAAGTCCAACCATATGTGGTCTGTAAGATACCCACTTTAAATATAACAACACAGATAGAAAACAAAAAACAGAATAGGATATATCATACAAACATTAATCCTAAGAGAGCTGAAGTGGGCCAGGCTTGGGGGCTCAGCCTATAATCCCAGCACTTTGGGAGACCAAGGCAAGTGTATTGCCTGAGCCCACGAGTTCAAGACCAGCCAGGGCAACTTGACAAGACCTCGTCTCTACAAAAAAAAAAAAAAAAAAAAAATATATATATATATATATATACACACACACACATATATATATCTCAAAAATTAGCGGGCATGGTAGCGCACACCTGTAGTTCTGGCTACTCAGAAGGCTGAGGTGGAAGGATCACCGGAGCCTAGCAGGTCAACGCTGAGGTGGCCGTGAGCGTGCCACTGCACTCCAGCTTGGGCAACGGAGTGGAGCTCCAACTCAAAAAAAAAATAGAAAGAGAACTGGAGTGCCTGTATTACTATCAAAGTAGATTTTCAGAAAAATGAATATTCCCAGGGATGTTTCCTAATTCTGACAGTGTGAAATTATCAAAAATACAAAATAATTCTACATATTTATGCAGCCAATGATAGAGGTTCAAAATACATGAAGTAAACACTGACAGAACTAAAAGAGGAAATAGATAAATCTTCAGGTACAGCTGGAGATTTCAACACTCTCTTCACACTAACTGGTAAAGTGTATAGATGGAAAATCAGTGAAGACCAGCTTTACAATACTATAAACCAGTTTTTGGTTTAACTGAGCAATACAACCAACCACATAAGGACAAACATGAAAGTGTGCATGTCTCTTGGTACAGGCAACGAGAACAAATGCTAGACCATAAAACAAGACTTAAAAATTTATAAGAATTTAAATCACACAGAAAATGTTTTCTGACCACAAAAAAATTAAATTAAAGATCAATCACAAAAATATGTTGGGAGATTTTCCAGATCTTTGGAAACTAACACATTTCTAAATAACTCGTGGGTTAAAGAAATCATAGAAAATTTAAAAACACATTGTACTGAATGATAAAAGCATTATTAGGTTACATGGTGTACAGCTAAAGATACAGTACTTGGAAATTTACAGCTTTTAAGTGCTCATGTTAGAAAAGAATAAAGGTTTAACAATGTTATAAGCTTCTACCCTAAGAAGTTAAAATAACATATTAAACTAAAAGTAGAAGTAAGAAAATAATAAAAGGAAAAACTGGTGAAATTAGATGAGGGACAAACAATAGATAACATTAATGAAAGCAAAGCTGCTTTTTTGGGGGAAAAAAAACAACTCATAGTTAGACTGGTCAAGAAAAGAGAAGAGACACAAATTTACCAACATCAGAAATGAAAGAAAGGACATCACCACAAATATTTCAAACATTAAAAGTATACTAAGTGTAGTTTTATACCGATAAATTTAACAACTTCACCAGACAAAATACCTTGAAACATGCAGATGATCAAAACTGACATAAAAAGGAAAGTCTAAACAACCCTGTATCTAATAAAGAAACTAAATGCATAATTTAAAAGCTTCCCACAAAGAAATCTTGAGACCTAGATAGCTTCACTAGTGAATTCTTCAACATCTGAAGATTTAATATCGGTCGTACACATCTCTTTTTAGGAAACAGAAGAAGAGGAAACACTTCCAAACATATTTAAGGAGGCCAGCATAAATAACCCTTATACCAAAACAAGACATGAAGACAAGTAAAAGTCACTACCTATCAATGCTACTCGTGTATAGATGCAAACGTTCTTAACAAAATATTAACAGGTCACATCCAGCAAAACATATAAAGGAAATATAAGTACAAGTGGGTTTGTCTCAGGAACACAAGGTAGGTTCAGAATTCAAAAATCAATGTAATTCACTACATTAACATACTTAAGCCATGTGACTAATTTCAATAGACATAAAGAAATAATAAAACATACATTCATAAAGAATTTCTTAAGTCAGCAAAGTAGGAATGATAGAAATTTCCTCAACTTAAAAAGGACATCTACAGAAAAGGAAAAACTGACATCATACTTAATGGTGGTCAAAGACAATTTTTTCCCCAAACACTGGAAATAAAATAAAGATGCCCACTCTCATCATTTCTATTGACCATTTTACTGGAGGTCCTAACCAGTGCAACAATGCAAGAATAGGCATCCAGATTGGAAAGGAACTTAAAACAGCTTCTATTCACATATCACATGACATCATACACAGCAACTATCAAAAAACCTGCAATAAAGTGACTATAACTAAAAAATGGGGTTTGCAATGTTGTAGAATACAAGGTCAATGTTAAATATTAACTATATTTCTGTATATTAGTAATGGCAAATGCAAAATTAAATTTTTTTTAAAAATATCATTTACATTAGCATGAAATATTTAAAAACAAATCTGACAACATATGTGCAAGACTAACATCCTAAACACTAGAAACCACTGCTGAGAAAAATTAAGGCTTAAATAAATGAAGAGATTTATCATGTTCATGAAGCAGTGTTCATGAGTCAATACCACAATCATCATAACCAATATTGTTGTGATATTGATTCTCTCCAAATTGATCTACAGATTCAGTACGACCCCAATCAAAATCCCGCAAGCATTCTTGTAGAAACTGACAAAATAATTAAAAATGTATAATATAATAAAAACAACTTTAAAAAGAAAAAAAAGACTGGAGGATTTACACTACCTGATTTTAAGACTATTACAGTGTGTTCTTGTAATAACAAAAAACAAAAACATATAAATCAATGGAACATAACAGAGAATCCAGAAGAAATCCACATACATGGTCATTTAACCTTCAACAAAGGTGGCAATGTAGTTCAAAGGAAGAAGGGAAAACCTTATCAACAAATGATACTTGAACAAATAGATGAACCTTGATATTATCTCATAAGAGTCACAAAACTTAGCTTAAAATGAATCATAGACCTGTAACTTCCAAGGCAAAAACAGGTAAAAATATTCCACTGACCCATGTAAGGCAAATGTTTATCAAATAGGACACAAATAGCACGTACCATAAAGGAAAAAAATTGACAAACAGTACTTCATCAAAACTGAAATATTCTGCTCTTTCAAATATACCAATAAGGAAGAAAAATATTCACAATACAATAGAGAGAATGAAAAAAGACTTCTATCCAAAATATATAAAGATCTCTTACAGCTCAGTAATAAGAAGGCAAACAATCCAATTAAAAATGAGCAAAATATCTGAAGACATTTCATATTTAAAAAGCCAATAAGCAAATGAAAAATGTTTAATATCATTAGTCATCAAAGAAATGTAAATTAAAGCTATAAGGAGATATAAGTATATATCCACTAAAATGGCTAAACTTAAAATGGCTGACAACACAAAATGTCGGTGAAGATACAGAGAAACTAGAACTTTCTTTCACTGCTGGTAAGGCTATGAAACCATACAACTACTTTGAAAAAAGTGTCACAATTTCTTATAAAACATACACTTACCATGTGACCTAGAAAACTCATTCTTTGGTATTTACCCAAGAAAAAATGAAAGTCTATGTCCACAAAGGCTTGTACTCAAATGTTCATAGCAACTTTATTTATAGCTTCAAACTGGCAACAACCAAAATGTCCATGAAAGATGAATGGAGAAATTGCAGTATAAACATAAAGAAACACTAGTCAACAGTAAAATGGAACACGATAAGTGCAAACATGGATAAAATACAAAAACATTACTCTGAGGGAAAAAAGCCAGGCACTAAAGAGTATATATTATATGATTCCATTTAGGAAAAAATTTGCAAATCTGAGACATCACCAAAGAACACACAAAGATCCACAATTCACACTTTGTGAAAGTCACTCTCAACACTGGAAATCTACATATAATTAAAAGATGTTTCTGATTTCACCAAAAGCAATCAGCATTACTTTTGAGTCTGTTTCCTCATCTACAAAGCACTGTAGTCGCTATACCTGATAAGCTGAGTTGTGAAAACTAAATAAGCATGTAATGCCCTCAGCATAGTGACTAGCAAACAGTAAAAATTCTGTGCCAGGTAATTAAGCCATCATCATTATAGTTACTTATTGGTGGACAAACACAGCCATAAAAAGAAATAACCCAGAAAATAGGTATATAGAACATATGAAGAATGCCACTGGAAGACAATTTCTTAACAACATCCCTTTTGAAAGGTCATGACTTTATTCAAGATATCAGAAAAGCAAATATTACAGCAAAAGCCAAGTGGAATATATTTAAAATCATTAAATTTCTGATACTAGAATTTTAAAAAATACTACTAAGGCCTTAAAAGGACAGTTTTATAAATATATAGATACTAAATCCTAAGAATATCTTTAAGTCAGCAAAATTTCACAAAAGCAAGCATTTCAGGAAGAAAATTGTATGCAAACATGAAACTAGGGATTGTTCCAATTCCAGGAGATAAAAAAGAAAAGTGACAAAAACTTGGATAGGTGTGAACAAAAAGAGCAAAGCAGGATGTAGGACAGATGGGCAGAATACAATTGTGCACAACCTTAACCTTGAAAACATTAAAGTATTTGAATTTAATATGAAAAACAGATAAGAAAATGGTCAAATTAATCCTGTCAACTGGAATCATGCACAATTCCAGCCTCAGTGCTAGGTAAAGCTAAAAAGGTAGGTTCTTATACAATCTCCACTAAAGCACATTATTACATTCTTAGCTAGTGGATGGAGAAGGTAGCATAGGTAGCATTTGTGTGATAGAGTGATAATACACTAATGCCAAGAAATGGCCACTTTTCCTCATGGCTTTCCACATCCATCTACATCCCTAACTACCCAAAAACCCCAAACATCTCTTCATACAGCTTTTGTTCTTTTTTCAAAAAATAAAAAAGAAAGCAGCTTTACTGAAACATAATACACATATCATACAATTCACCCATTTAAAGCACACACTTTAATGTTTTTGATATTCTCGGTTGTATGCAACCCTCATTACTAATTCCAGAATATTTACATCACTCCTAAAAAGAAACCCCAGTACCCATTAGCAGTAACTCCCCATTCCCTACCCATATCTCCTGAGCCCTCACTCCCCAAGCTCTCACTCCCCAAGCTCAGGCATTACTTTGCATCTCTATAGATTTGTCTATCCAAACATTTCATATAAACAGGATTATACAATGTGTGGTCTTTTGTGACTGGCTTCTTTCATCAACACAATGTTTCCAAGATTCATCCATGTTGTAGCATGCATCTGTACTTCATATCTTTTTATTGTGAAATAATATTCCATTGTATGGAAATACATTTTATTTATTCTTTCATCAATTAATGGATATCTGAGTGGTCTCCACTTTTTGCCTATTATGACTAACGCTGCTATGAGCACTGGTATACAAGTTTCCATGTGGATGCATGTACTCACTTCTAGCTTCGGTTCTTACCAAACATTTAGAGTATTTTTAGATTTTCTTTTCTACAATATCACTTCCTTGTGGTATCTAACACCTTCCACATAATGATTCACTTATCTGTTGCTATTCCACAGGTTAATTAGGCACTTTAGGAAAATTACTAGTACAGTCATGTCTCATAACAACATTTTGGTCAGGTATGCACCGCATAAACTACAGTGACCCCATAAGGTTATAACAGAGCTGCCCTATCTATACAGGTGTACTTTTTTATCTTTTATATCATATTTTTACTCTACCTTTTCTGTGTTTGGGTATGTTTAGTGACACAAATACTTACATTGTGTTACAACTGCCTACAGTATTCAATACAGTAACATGCTGTACAGGCTTGTAACCCAGGAGCAATAGGCCATACTATATATAGCCTTGGTGTGTAGTAGGCTATACTATCTAGGTTTGTGCAAATATTGTATGCTCTACGAAGTTCACACAATGATGAAATCGGCTAATGTTGCATTTCTCAAGATGCATGTGATACATGACTGACCTGTTATTTTCTACTAAATAACCATTCCCATCCCAAATCTATAATCAATAACCATACTGAAAGTTTTCACGTTAAAGGTTAATATTTATTACATGTTCTAATGAACCTATAATTCTTCAAATGAAGGATGTGACTTCCTGAAAGCTAACATTCCATTTGCTCTACTCCTCAACCTGATCTTACAGGCTAACACTTCCAGTAGTCCTTCACAGACATAATTACTGTAATCCATCACCTTTACAGTCCTCAACTATCCAAACACCTATAACTAAGAGCACATTTTGTCCACACATACCCATACATGCACACACATGAACACACACTAAGCACACTTTAAAATACAACCTTACACACGTAACATAATGGTCAAATACACAACACTTCGTTTAAGTAATCTGTAAACTGTCAGTATTTCAACCAGATTTCCATATTAATAAGGCTTTTAGCCAAAAATCTAAAAAAAGTTTGGATACTGTATTCCTGATCATCAACTTCCTAAAGTTTTGAACTGGAAGAAGACTCAGAGAACTTTTTACAAATGTAAACTCTAAAGCTCACAGAAATTAAATGGAATCCAGGAGTAAAATCCCAACTACCAATATAATCTATATTAAAATAAGTTTCTACCTATTTAAAACAAACAGCAAAAAACACCTGAATGAATGGAAAATAAGAATTCCAAAAGGTCTTAAAGCTAAGTTGAAAAATGGGAATCATAACTTGGGAGTTCTCTCACAAGTAATTTAATACTTCTAAAGTGCTGGTCTGCACCTTAAAAGAAAAAGGAATGGCTTCAGATTACCCTCACAGTAACCCCTTTACTTACATTATAATATGCGTTCTTTTGTGTAAGAGAATGGGTGAGATCTACAGCTACTGCCCTAAGAATTGCATATTACCTTGCTACCTATTGTATCTACAGCATATCCCAGGACATTTGTGGCAATTATAAATTACTGTAATTCTTTACTTCTCTGCTATAAAAGTCCAGGGAGTACATGATGTATGTCAAAATTATACTAATGTATCACTGCAGAAAAAAGGTTGAGAACTACTGATATAGACCAGCAGAGCTCTACAGATGACTCAAAAGTTATTATTCCAAAACCTTAGCTCAGTCCAAATCCTATATCACTGACAACTTTGTAAAATCCTGGGTCCTTTGTAAGACATCAATTTGTTTTAGTTTGTTTTTTTTTTTACTATATATTTACTGAGAATCTTACATGAAGAGAATACAAAAAAAAAAGACAAGCATTCAAACTTCAATGCAGTGGGAATACATCTATTACCTTAATATAAGGACGAACATGATAAACAGTAATATAGATTGGATATTTGTCCTCTCCAAATCCCATATTAAAATGTGGTCCTCAATGTTGGAAGTGGGGCTTGGTAGGAAGTGCTTGGGTCATGGGGGCAGATCCCTCAGGAATGATGAGGTGTCATTCCTTTGGTGATGAGTTTTCTTGCTCTATTAGGTAACATGAGATCTGACTGTTAAAAAAAGCCTAGCAAACCAGGTGCGGTGGCTCACGCCTATAATCCCAGCACTTTGGGAGGCAGAGGCAGGATTGCCTGAGCCCAGGGACAACTTGGCGGGACCTTGTCTCTGCAATAAATCAAAAAATTAGCCAGGTATGCTGGCTCGTGCCTGTAGTTCCAGCTACCTGGAAGGCTGAGGCAGAAGAAATGGCTGAGTCCAGCAGGTCATGGCTGCAGTGGCTGTGAGCTTGCCACTGCACTCCAGCCTGGGCAACAAAGTAAGACTCTGACTCAAAAAAAAAAAAAAAAAAAAAAGCCTGGTAACTCCTCCCCGCTTTCTTGCTCCCTTTTACCATGTTACAGGCCTGTTCCCAATCTTTGCCTTCAGCCATGATTATAGCTTCCTGAGGCCCTCACCAGAAGTAGATGTTGGTGCTATGCTTCTTGTACATCCTGCAGAACCATGAGCAAAAGAAATCTCTTCTTTACAAATTACCCAGCCTCAAGTATTCCTTTACAGCAACATAAAATGAACTAATACATATGGTAAGGTAGATAACAAAATACTATAGCATTTCAAAAAAGAAAAACTATTAACTGGAAGGAATCTGTTCTTCATGAACAGAACAATGTTTGGTCTGTTCCAACTTGAAAAGTGAGTATTCCTACCAACTCCCTTCAAACAATCAAATATAAGAATGAGTGTGGCTGGGCTCAGTGGCTCAGCCTGTAATCCCAGCACTTTGGGCACTTTGGGAGGCCTGAGGTGAATGGATTGCCTGAGCCTGCAGGTTCGAGACTCACCTGGGCAACTTGGTGAGACCTTGTCTCTACAACAAATAAAAATTAGCCAGGCATAGTGGCACACACCTGTAGTTCCAGCTACTTGGAAGGCTCAGGCGGAAGGATCACCAGAGCCCAGGAAGTCGAGGCTGCGGTGGCAAGGAGCACAAGGCTGGCCACTGCACTCCAGTCTGGTGGCAGAATGAGACTCCGATTAAAAAAAAAAAAAAAAGAATAAGTGTATCACCATGCTTTCTAAAAGGTGGTGTTGGGCATTATTTGTTAAGGCACCAAGTTTTACTAATAATTATTAATTAATTGATGCTAATTAATAAGAACATATTCATGATTCTTCATTATTGTATGTGAGGACATTAAAGATGACTCTGGTCACTTCCAAGCTTAAAAACTTTATTTTGTTTCTTTTTTTTTTTTTAAGATGTGGGGTACAATTCAGGGTTAGGAATACAAATGGTTATTATACTGATAAAGTTTGGGCCTCACTTTCAATGGCTGTTTTTACCTGAAGAACAAAGTTCAAACCGCTCAGCATTAGAGGAGTTCTACACCTCAAGCTCTCTTTTCCATTTTACCATTGTATACTTCTGAAAGGCCTTACAATCTAGCCAAACTGTGTCCAATAAACACCTCTCATTTTTCTGGTTTTGACTCTTTTGCTCAAACTGTTCTATGTGGAATATCTTTTTCACATCTCTGACAATAAAACTTGATATCCAGCACAAATGATCAATTCTGCCAGGAAGCATCTCCTAATCACCTCTGAACTCTTCCTTTCCTGAACTCCTAATCCATTATTATGTCTAAGATTTACATGTAACTTAGTAATTCATATAGTATAGTAATTGATGGGATATTACTCTCCTTGAGCCATTACCTTCTAGAAACAGAGCTGTGTCTCACACAGTTAAGTCCCCTATATACAAAACTTCAAATTGTGAACTTTCAAAGATGCAAACATGCATTTGGATGTTCAATCACATAAGTTAGTTCACGTGTCTGGCACGTGTTGCCATGTGCGTGCATCCTCTACAAGAGGTTGCGTATTTGTATACTTTACTATACAATACTGTATAGAGTACAGAAGTACTGTATCTTTATTTCAAGCCCAGAATGTCTGGATGAAAGCATAAAAGCAACAGTGATGTAGCTGGTAAGTATAGACAATTGTGTCTAAGCTAATTTGGTTGTACAGTATAGACAATTGGGTGTCTAAGCTAATTTTGTTGAACTTATGAATGCATTCTCAGAACAGAGCTCATTCGTATGTAGGGTACTTACTGTATGCATTTCGATTTCAGAATCAGCAATATAGAAACAACAGTTAAAGGAGCAAGAAATAGATAAAGGACAGAGTTGTTGGGGGGCAGGTAAGAGTCAAGGCCACTGCTCTGGGGTTATCCATATTTACCAAATGGGAAAAAAAGGGAGGTCAATTTTTAAAAAAATTTTGGCAAATGATCATTCAGATGAGGAAATGAACATATAATGAGCCTCTCAAGCCATTATTTAAGACTTGTGGAAACTATGAACAAGAAATGAAAGCTCAATTAAGGTTCCAATGACACAGATGGGCATAGATACTGATTGCCTTTAAACACCATTTGAAAGCCATGTGGGTAACTCCAAAGCTGTGTCATTAACAGCAAAAGGCTTTAATTTATATTATAAAAGAATTCTAATGTTGAAAGTCAATATGTCCTTTAATTCTGGTTGATATTTTTACAAAAAGAAATGTATAATGACTAATAAAACAAGTCAATTTCTACTCCAACATAAAACACTGACAAAATACATGTTAATTCAAGGGGAAAAAATGTTTACAGATAATTATTCTAAGCAACTAAATTCTAAAACCCAAGCATAAAGGATTTCTAAACAATTTCCAGTTTACGTTGTTGTTTCTCATGTTTTAAAAAAGCAGATAAAATAATAAAAGATAATTAACTACAGAACAAATTTAGTGCCATCTTATTAAATACAATATTGAGTGCAGCGTCAAGGAACAACATAATATCTACCATTTATTGGAAGCAAGGAACAACTGCAAAGATTATAAAATAAAATGCAGAAAACAAAGGGTAGAAAAAAATAACAAGGTAATATAGTTTAATTTTCAAAGAAGTCAATATCTAGCAGAACAATTTATGAGTTTACAAGTTGCCTTTTCAAAAAACTTCATATGCTAGACTGACATTAGAATTTTAAAAGTGCCAAAGGAAGCCTTTCACTGAATATAGTTCTATAATGTGTCCACACAATAAAACCAAGGCATTTCCAATTTACAGTATAGACATAAACTTTGAATTATTAATAAAGACACAAACTTTGAATTAATAATAATGTTGCATTTCAGGAAAAAGCATTAAGACTCTTACTATAATTTAAAACCAGCATTTGCATGCTATCAGAATGAAGTGTAAGAGTATTTAAATTCAATTAGTTTATTTATCCTTCTCCAAGATACTTTCTAGATTCTCCAGCTCACCTGTAGAAGTTAACTGCCTATGTCTTTCCCTAACTAAAACCTGTATGGTATTGATAGCATAAGTCAATGGATTCTGCTCACTCGCTCAAAGTAGACTTCAGAAAGTGAGGACAAGAGTGGTAGCATATCTATGTAACTCTAAAAATATTCCCTCTAAACTATGTAACAAAAGAAAGGAAAAGGAAATTCTACACAAAACCACACAGCATAGCTTGAAGACAAAGAATGCTGATGTTGCAAAACAACTGTGAGTGAAAACAGAAAAATCACCAATTCTCAGTAATTGATCCCTCAAGCTATCACCCATTCCCACTCTGCCACAAGTCTTTGTGGCAAAGAGACTAGCAAAGGTCTCTAACTGTCATTTGAAATGGCCATCAAAAATATTAAACCCACCCCAAATATGAAACTAGTGGAAAAATGTCTGGGCAGATCAGAACAGACAACAGGGAAGGAATTTCAAAATTCTGGTGATTTAAAGGGCCAGGTACCATTTAAGAGGCTAGGTGCCATTTAAAGGGTCACTTTTTGAAATACACAGCTTCTGGGGAACAAAATGGGCTAAAAGGAAGGAAAAAATAAAGGAGGAAAATGCAAGGTCCTACAAGTCCTTAAAAAGTCTCATAAGACTGGAAGTCTCACAACTCTTCTACAATCATGGAAACAAAAACCACTGAAATAAACCACTGAAATAACAGGGCTATTCTATATACAGAAGAGGGAATTATTAACTAGGAATAATACAAAATACCCCAATATTATAAAAGTGAACAAAAGAAAAGTGAAGACCAGAAAGAAAATCAGGAAACAAGTCAGGCACAGTGGCTCACACCTACTGTAATCCCAGCACTTTGGGAGGCTGAAGTGACCTGGGATCTCTTGCTTGAGCACAGGAGTTTGAGACCAGCCTGAGCAATACAGCAAAATCTCAACTCTTAAAAAAAAAAATCAAAAATTAGCTGGGCATGGTGGTTTGTGCCTGTAGTCCCAGCTATTTGGGAGGCTGAGGTGGAAAGATCTCCTGAGCCCAGGAGGTCGAGGCTGTAGTGAGCTGTGATCTTGCTGCACTCCAGCCTGGATGACAGAGTGAGACCCTGACTCAAAAAAGAAGAAAATTAAGAAACAGAATGTGACACATATCAAGTGGGGAACTTGATCCTCCACCAAAAAGAAACACAAAAAAAACCCTCAAAGCAGAAAAAAAACTATAAGCAAATATTCCAAAACAGAATTAAATATATTTAAACAAGCACTTGAGGATATGAAAACAGTCTTGACTCAGAAAACTAAAAACAGAATGCACAAAACGCAAAGAGAAATTTAAAAAGCTAATTGAAGTCAGACAAGAAATGGAAAAAAATACAAAATTATTACATGAAATGAAGAATAAGTTGCAAGGCAACCAGAGAACTGACCCCAATGAAAATGAGCTGCCAGTCCACTGCAGTACTTCTAAAAAGCATCAAGGTCATAAAGACAAGAAAAAAATGAGTTAATATCATACTTGAGGAGGCTAAAGAGATACAACAAGCAAATGCAAAAGCAAATCCTGGACTGAAACTTAGAAAAAGGTCACTAGGAGAAAAACTGATGAAATTCAAATAAGGTCTTTAAGATTAGTTAATAGTATCATACCAATAACAACTGTCCTGATTTTGATAACTACACCATGGTTATATTAGCTGCTCAACATTAGAGGAAGATGGATGAAGAGTATACACACACTATACAATACTATGTTTGCAACTTTCCTCTAACAGTATTCCACAATTTAAAAGTGTAATTTTCTCTTACAGATGGGAATATTACAAAAAAGAAATGTTCATGATACATGAACATTAAAGGAATATACATGACAGTTTAGCTTATACAAAAACTTACCAAGTAAATTATGACAACTCCTATAGCAATTCAACATAATGCATCAATGCCATAGCATCTAATCATTTTGTTCCAATGTTAATAACCAATTTATTATACTGAAAAGAACAGATATTTACATTATGGTAATTTTCCAAGACATAAACTGCAGAAAGTATTGCAGAGTTCGATACCATTGAATAAAGTTTTCAAACATGCAAAACACTGCATATTGTTCAGCAATACATATATGCCATTTTAAAAAATGAATGAGAAAGGTGAATCCAAGTTTAAGATCATGATTATCTCTAAAGAAGGAAAAAGGACAAAAGGAATGAGAGATATCCATTGCATTCATCTTGCTTGTATTCATTATATTATTCACTCTATTTTGTATGCTTGACATGTTTCATAATTTTTAGCCATTCTTGAGGAACATTTTTAATATCTGAGGCAATTAAATAGTCTCCTGCTTTGTTTAGGGGGAAAAGTCTGTATTTCTGCAGAGGTGTTTTGCTTTATTTTCTTGTTTTAAGATAATCTTACTGAGAATACAGTAGTTAAAACTTTTTGTTCTATTTTCCAAGGTCAAATATTAAATTCCTTGAGGTCATCTAAAATAAGGTCCCCTGCCTTAGGGCAGGAATTTTTTATAGATAAAATCCTCTCACTTCACACCTCCACTTCCACTCCTTTTCAACACCCAATCCATGGCCCTGTCATTACCAGAAACTGTTGTACTTCTAATAATAAATTCATATATCCCACCCCGTGACTATACCTCTTTAATTTTTCAGGGTACTTTCTCACAAAACTCTTCATATTCTCTAAAATCTCTTCCTCCTTCTGTGCTTCCTATTTCAGTAAAAGCCCATTCATTCCTCCCATTGCCCATGCCATAACCTATTTCACTTTCAGCATACCCTTCATCACTGAGCCCTGTAATTCTACCTCCTATATATCTCTCAAATTCACCTATTTCTTCAACCCTTCTTCCACTATCATAATCCAAGCAACCATACTGTTTTCTAATAATTTGTTTTAACACTTTCCTAATAATTCTCCCTGCTTACAGGTCTTGCCTCTCCCCAAATGATCCTCCACAGTGCAACCAACATTATTGTAACTAATTTATTCCCTGGATTAAGATGTTTTGGTTTTCCACAGGATAAAGTCCAAATTCCTTAATATAGTTTAAAGGCTCTTATAATCTAGGCCTTATTTACTTCTTCACCCTCATCTTTCACTACTCCTTTGGTACCTGCCCTCTCTTGCACTTCTTGATTCAGCCATACCACACTCTGAGTTTCTCCAAAGCAATCTAAGCTCTTCAAGTGTATTTCTTGTCCTTAACACAGGTCTGGTAAAATCGATCCTCCTTCTTCACAAGGCTAAGTCCTATTCACTCTTCAGGCTTCAACCTAGGTGTCACATACTTTGGGCTAAATTTTCCTGGCCTCCCTAAAACTGGATTAATTGCCCCATCTATGGGCTCCTATTACAGCACAGTGCACTGAACATATCAAGCACACATCATAGCAGATTACAAACGTATAATGCCCACACACTCATCTGACTGTGAAAGTCAAGCCTTGCTCTCTGATACTCCTCAGCACCTAACCCAACAGACTGTTTAAATAAGGTAACAAAGCCCAAACTGTGAACTAAATCACCAAAGTAACACAATAGCTACAAAGAATTTGAACTCAGTGACTCCTGGCTCACCAGCACAATATTACTCCCACTATACTTTTATGGCACTTAATTTTACGTTTATAAACAATTTAATGTTAATTAGGTATACAGCATGTAACACAGAGTTTTAAAGGCTCTAGATATCATCTCATTTTATAATTAAAGTGATGCCCAGAAAGGTTATTACTTGCTAAAGAACAAAACACTACAAAACACCAATGTCAAGATTAGCCATTTTTATGTTCTTTAATTACATACTTTAATCTCAGAAATTAGGCTCTAAATTTTTTAAGTTAAAAGCTTTAAAGTTTTTCATTTAGTATAGAATAGCAAAGCTATTAAAAACAAAACATATGAATCAACAATTCACCTAAAAGAAAGGTTTCAACAAAATTAGCTAAAATTTTATAACATAAGAATATTTAATTATGGTATAAGAGTAATAATGATAATAATGGGTCATTATTATAATTATACATTACAAACAACATATGGGTATTAACCATGTTCAAGACACTATGAAACATATACACTGAATAAAGAGGTATAAAATAGGTTTCCTACTCCCAAAAAGCTTAAAATATGTTTTGAAAAACAATATCCAATCACTGTAAAATTAAATAGAAGAATCAGATGAAAGTAGTTACTTAAAGTAATAACACTTTCAAAGCAAAAGATTTTCTCCTAAGGAGTTCTGGAAGTATAAAGAGAAATTATAAATTACTGCCTGAGGAATCAGCATAAATTCAACATTTCTTAGCTTAATAAGCTGAAAGGGCTCTAAAATAATGAGACTCCAATATCAATAGTATACCTGCTGCCTAGTTCTTGGTTTCTAAATACTCTTACCCAATGAAAGAAACCTTGGAGTAATGGTTGATTCTAGGACAAGAAAAGTGTAAGATGAGCTTGGAATATCTCTTTGCTCCAGAAAGTAAGGAAGTGTTCCAAAAATGATGGGGACATGTCAAAACCACCAATGAGTTAACATGAAGGAATCCTCACTGACCAAATCTGGGTTAATTTGGAACACTAAAATGAATACTGACAGGTAATAGAGAATAACCTAATTAATAAAAAAATTCTATAAATTCATATAGATATCAAATAAGCAAGTGAAAAGGAAAAGCTCTTCTTTACAACACAATAGAATGCTAACTAATAAGTGTGGACAGATTGATAGGAAAACACCCTTTTATAACCACTGATTCAGGCAGGAATCACCAATGAATGCCAAAACCATTATCTGAATATTCTGGGAAGGATATTTACAGTTTCAAAGACTCTCTAACAGATTATCCAATAATAACAAAGAGGACCATGATATCATCTGTAATGAAAAGAAACTGGCAGGTATAACCTTAACTGAGTGGTCCAAGTAAACATCAGCATGGTCAAACTGACATCATACTGCCTCCTGATGTGATGGATATACCATCACTTATGTGGGATTCCTGCCCAAAAATGCATAAACTGTCAATAATTACCAAAAGACAAAAGGACAAATTCATACTGAATGACATCCTAAAAAAGGTCTGTATTTTTTTTACTTAAGTTTTTCCACAATAAGTTTTAAAAATCTTCTGCCAATACTAAAACTTTACTTTGGGGGAGTTAGGCCATTTCTGGGGAATAATAAATAAATAAGCCTTAATGCCTAGATTTTTCTCTCTTTCTCTTCATAATCTATATCACAAAATTAACTTTAACAACATTAAGGAAAAAAGTATTCAGTATCAAAATAAACATTTTCCCAAAGAAGTCCCCAACATGCAAATGATATGTCCCAGAAGCCCATTTGTAAGTCAGCTATTTAGAATATGGAAACGTTTTCACTGTAACAAATGGTGGTCGTGTTCCTAATGATGGCCACAAAAGCTCTTTGATAAATCTTCATTAGCAATACAGCTGAATTAGAAATGTATTTTGTGTATATTATGTAAATTACACAAGGTTTCCCTTAGCCCACTTGGAACCTTTCTGAAATAACATGCTGGGTAAGCTAGAAGGAGGAATGCTGTACAGAGATATGCATTTCAAACTGGAAATACAGTCCTTGGACAAGATGGCTACTCAGTACTCACCAAGAAGGCAAGATCGAATCTCAGGAAATGTCACTTGTGCTCAACAGCAACCAGATTCCTGGATAACAATATGTTAATATGCAAAGAAAATGTGTATTTGTCTTTATGGGGTTTACACTAAGGTAGTGGAAAAATACCCCGAATAAGCAGTAACTAAACAAACCAGGTGTGTACACATTACAAGAAGTGTCTTAAAGGAAATAATCTGTGAGAGTAAACTGATGGAGTTCAACATCAAATAGGATGTTTAGAGCAGTCCTCTGAGTGAGGAATGGTTTATAATCTGGAAAGTTCCTTTGTAATTTTTAAAGTCTGCTTTGGGAAAACTGGTCTGTGGTTGGTTATTTCAGCTGATTAGGACAACTTATACTCAGCTCAACATTTTCTGAGAATTCACTATGTACCATGATAGGCTGGTGGATACGAAGTATTAAAAAACAGCCAGCTGGTCCTTGACATAGCAACTCAGCCTAGCAGAAGAGAGTGACATCAATTATAATACCCTAAATACCCTAACATGGGATTTCCTCTACAAATAGTGTATGTTTCAAGAGCTCTAGATGCACACAAGAGCAAGAAAAAAAACTTCTGTCTAAAGAGATTAAAACTGGTATCACAGATATGACATTTGAGCTAAGACTTAAAGGATATGCAATTCAATAAGTATATGAGCAAAGGACTATTCCAATTATTGGCAAAAACATGAGCAAAGATACAGAACTGGCAAATATTTACTGTCTTCCAAGTGCCAGGCAGCACAATAATGCCTGGGGATATAGCTGTGATCAAGGTGAACAAGGCCTTTGCCTTTATGGGGTTTATATTCAGGTAGTGGAAAAATACCCCGAATAAGCAGTAACTAAACAAACCAGGTATGTACACATTACAAGAAGTGTCTTGAAGGAAATAATCTGTGAGAGTAAACTGATGGAGTTCAACATCAAATAGGATGTTTAGAGCAGGTCTCTGAGTGAGGAAGAGAGATCTGGGCCAAGTTCCAAAGGGTTTGGCCAAGTCAGCCATTTGAAGAGCATCCTAAGCCGGTAGTACAAAAAGTGCAAAAAGCCCTAAAAGAAGATAGGGCATGGGTGTTTGAGAAACACTGTGGGGCCCTTGAACTGGCAAACAATGAATGAGGGCAAAAACGATGAGAAGGTAAAAGATTTAGGTCATGGAATAAAGTATAGGCTTTATTTCGAGAGGAATGGGGAGTCATTGGAAGATTTTAAGCAGAGAAATGATATGATCTAATGTAAGCTCTTAAAATGATCCCTTGGGCTACTGTGTGAGGAAAAAAATGTGTGAAGTAAAAAAAGAAATAAGCAGCCCACTTAGGAGACAACTGAGTATCTCATGAAAGAGACAACCATGGCTTAGAATAAAGAGGTGGCTATGAAGACTAAGAGCAGTGGATTGGCTCAAGATTAATTGTGAAGGTACAATAGGACATGTGGATAGACTAGATTTGAAAAAAACGGAAAGAATCAAGAATGATATCTTAAATTTTTGGCTTGAGTACTGCCATTTACTGAGATGGGGAAGGCCAGCAGAGACACCAGGGTTTGGGGATGGGAAGAAGAAAGTAGGCAGGAGAGAGGGAAAAAATAGCTACATTTTAGCCATTTAGCTACTATTATGTTTGAAATTCCAACTAGATTTCCAAGTGGATATCAAGCTCAAGAGAGTTCTAAGCTAGAGAAATAAAAGTGGGAGTCATCAGCATGAAAACACGTGGCCCTTTCAGAGAAAAGCAAACAGCTGGTCTTGACTAGGACATAAAAACTGACGCAGTGGCTGACAATGAGCCTGGAGAGCAGGATGGAATCATATTATAAAGTGAGCCATGGTTGATAATCGCAAAAGCAGTAATAGTGTCAGTAATAGTAGGAGAAAAATTACTGCATGCTATCTATTAGGCACTGTACTTTATAATACACATCTCATTTAATCCTCTCAACAACTGTATGGAATGGATGATGCTATAATTATTACTTGATATACTAAGTCTCAAAAAGATTGAGAACTTGCCAAAGAACAACAAAGTATAAGTAAATAAATAAGAACAGAGTAAGTAAAGTGGGTACTCACTTTAACTAGGCAGTCTGATTTAAAGGTCAATCTCTTATCCCTTACATTATTGCCTCTCCAGTGATTTTTATATGCCTCCAAAGTTTTGTTTTGTTTTTTAAAGAAGAAATGACCCATTGATCTGATTTTCAGAAATTCGAGTATAATCCCAATCTCTATGTAGAAGATGGACTACTAGGGGTGAGGATGAGAGGTGAAACAGGCAAAGACAGTATTACTTAATGTATTTTGTTTGATAAGCCCAAAAGTTACAAGTTATCTCACCAGATCAAATGGTAAATAGCCCTTTGTTCCAACTATCACAAATCATACCTCAACCTGTATATGCATGCTGCTGGTCACAAAAGTAACAACATAAAAAAGATCCAGCTCAAGCAGTATAAATTCACTGCCCACTACTAAAAACATTTCTCAAAGCATGTAACTTTAGTAATGGTGAAAGTCCATAGGTTAAAGTTTACATTTTTGTATAAGAAAATAAAATCAATATTAATTAGACAACCAAAAAGATATATGCCAGTAGAATCTGATTAATTAATGCCATTTTTCACTCATGTTAAAAATTCCTCTGACTTTTAGCAACATTAGTCATTAAACTGATGAAGAAGTAAATTACCAGCTACACCAGTGTTCAAATATGGTATTCTACTTCACAAAAGAGGTAAATCTTTAAACGTGTATGCTTATGATTTCATCTCAAGTGACTATACTGACAATACAAAGCATTAAATTCAGTAAACACAAATATTAACTAAAATATAAAGTATCTATATAAAAAATATAGTACTTACTAAATAAGTGCCAACATATATCCTGTGCTATACATAAGACTTACTAACAAATGGATTTATACTTTTAATTATAATAACTTGGATACAAGGTCCATTTATTATAGGGTATACAAAGTATACACAAATCAAATCATTTAATTTCACAGACCAAATATAGTAAAGTATTAAAAATTATAGATTACCTACTAAAGAAAAATTGTTTTTAAATATATCTATTCTAGGTAAGTTATAAAAGTACTTTTCTTATTTTAAATATCATATTTTGAAGACAACTCCCAATGATAATCAGATAATCCCTAATAGACATAATTCACTTAAGAATAGGGAAACTGGCTGGGCTCGATACCTCAGCCTGTAATTCCAGCACTTTGGGAGGCCGAGGCGAGTGGACTGCCTAAGCCCGTGAGTTTGAGACCAGCTTGGGCAACTTGGCGAAACCTCGTCTCTACAATAAATCAAAAATTAGCCAGGTGTGGTGGCATGTGCCTGTAGTTCTAGCTACAAGGAAGGCTGAGGCAGAAGGATCGCTGGAGCCCAGCAGGTTGACACTGGGGTGGCTGTGAGTGTGCCACTGCACTCCAGCCTGGGCGACGGAATGAGCGGAATGAGATTTAAACTTTAAAAAATAAAAAAAAAAAGGAAAGAAAAACAACTTATATTTAACTTTGAAGTTTAGAAAAATATTTGGGGAGACTATGGAGGTTAGAAACAACCTATAACTGTAGATCAAAATTCTAATGTAAAACAGCCAATTAGACATTTTATATATACTCTAACAAGGAATTTAAGATGCTGTGCTATTTTATCAAAAAAAAAACCAACCACAAGCATTCTTCTGTATTGACACAATATATAAAAAATCCTTGTGGACACAAACACTAAACATACAGGCACTGAGGAGGGTACCTATATAATCTTCATAGGAAGAGATGAAAGCAAGAAGGGACACAGGGAAATGGGGCAATAGGCGTTTTTTTGTACACTAAGCATCAGGCAGTGTGCTAGGAACTATTACACTCTATCTCATTTTATTCTAACAACTCCATGGGACAGGTAGTGTAACTCTCATTTTACAGAGAATTTCTCATAACGTTGTCAATTGTGGAGCTGGGATGTGAGTCAAGACCTGACTACAAAGTCAAGTAGCCTTCCATTATTGGGGCTTGCAAGTCAGCACTTCAAAGCAGTTTCTTGCATGAGGCTTCCAAGTTGAAAGATTGATCTGATTTCCATAGCTACACTTATTAATTTAACTTTAAGAGAGAAGGCATTCACTTCTCAATTTACTAAGACTGTCCACACATTTTCTTTGTAATCTGGAAACAATAAATCGTTATCATTTTCAATTCACAAAGCAGTATTCTCATTGTCCCATTACTGATAAAGGAAAACTTCAGCTAGACGCTGTAACATACACATGCACCAAGAGCATATCTTTCAAAACAAAAAATTGGGGCATGGTCTGATTATATACAGAATATGTGAAATCATAAATGCCCCCAGAAAATCCAGGACCATCATCACTGTATGTTACAGTAAATTCTTGCCAGACTAAAGGCAGCAAAGAGAGGACAAAAGATGGCTAAGATGGCTTTCCACTTTCCAGAACTGACTGACAAGCATGCTACTTTAATAATAAATTTGCTTACAGCTCCCTCCTTTAAGTCAGAACACAAATCTACTGAAAAGATTTAATTAAAATAGTTCAAACTCCAAAATCATGTTCTAATAAAGATTTCCATAATTACTTAACCAACGTCAGTATATAGTTCAATATTTCGCTCTTTTGTGGCCAAGCAATTCATAGATGACACTGCTATTGCTTGAATAGTAATAAAATCAATATTAACCCACACTAAATGGAGAAGACGAAGTTGTAAAGAGACTGATCTGAAAATTTAACATCACGATTTGAAATAACTCAACATTTGAAAAAGATTATTTCCAATTGCATTTACAAAAACAAACAGAAACAAAAACACTCTTTGCCACACATACCCATTACGGAAACATACAAAAAAACTCTTAAGAATACAGAAGGAAATTGTTCTTAAACTATAATTCAGTGTTGTGAAATTACAATTATTATTTCTGAGCTTCAATGAGCTATTTTCTTTCCACTGAATATTCTCAATAATTTAATTTCTTAAAAAACTTTGAAGACAAAAAGTTAAGTGGAATTTTAACATCTTTTTTCAATAAAAACATAATTGTACATACAACTATAGTGTAAATTAAATGGAATAGGCAAGCAAATAACTATTTAGAGTGGTCTCCATTACTTCAGTTGTTGACTGCTTCAGTAAATAGTAAATACTTCAGTTGTTGACTGCTTCAGTAAATAGTATTGGGAAGATTCTTCCAGCAGAATTGTTAATCTGGAGTCTACAAACATTGAAATCACCAGTTTTAGCTCTTCAGAGTACTTTCCTTATTATAACACCATTAACACAACTTTTTGCAGCAATGCTCACAGAGAATTAAAATACAGGTGATTCCATTGTCAATTTATGTATCATCACATATAACAAATACTAACCTTAATGTGTTATATGGTTTATAGACATGTGTTTATTACAGTTAATATAAGTTAATTTAAATCAGCATCTGTTTTAGTGAAAACTTCTGACTCTTCCCCTTAAAAAAAGCTACCATTTACAGGAAAAGAAATAAAAATAAAGACTAAGCTCTCCAAAAATATCCAAAAACAAGCAAAAAAATGTACATACAAAAGCCATAATGGCACAATATATTTTTATCCTCAATTCCTAAATCCATATTAAAAGAAATACCATTTTGTACTAAAAAAAACAAAAAAAAAAACTATTTTGTTTACCTTTTCCACAGACAGTTCAAGTACTGCCAAGGTAACATAGATTTTAAAACTGACAACTCAAGTACTCAGCAGTTGCCAAAACAACACAGCTGGATTCTTAAAGGGAAAGTACTCTTGTGCAATGTACACCTAATTGCAGCTTTACAGAACCTTCTCTCCAACTAGTAATTGATGATACAAGACACGAGGAAAACATGCTGCGCTAAAAACTTGAAAAATGATGGACAATTTGTTTAAAATATATATATACTATTGTTAACACATCACAACAAGCCTTTCTAATAGCACATTTATTGGAATCCCAATCTCACTGTAAACTAAAATGCAGGTTAACAGTATGTTATAGTCCATCTACACACGGTTCCTCACTGGATCATAAGAGGAGGCTCACGTCACAGCTCAGGAATCTCTTTCAGATCCGAGCAACAATTTTACAATTACACTTACAAAGAAAAAAAAAAATGTTTCCTAATTCAGAAATGCTCACCTTTTCCCAAACGTGTTCGCACTCTCTCACTTACTTTAACCCTCACCGTCCAAAGACAGACGAAAACGAACCACAAGGCAAAGTTTGTACCAGACAAAATCTTCCCTGCGAGCAGGGCTCTCCTCCCTCTGCAGCCCCTGAGTCCCCGCGACGTCCCCTGCGCCGCCAGACGTCCCAACCGCAGGTGCCCCCGGCCCGCCCCAAACACCGACCCCGCCAACGACATCCACACGCTAGCTCACTGAGAGTTCGGACCGCGCTGTTCCACCCGGTTAGAACAGCCTTTGCCAAAGCAGAAGTGGGGGAACTTCTCCAAGTCCAGCAGAGCAGAAAGCCCCTCGCACTCGAGGCCAATCCCTTCTGGGAGACCCTCAGACTCGGAGGGCAAGAGGAAGGAGAGGGCCCTGGGGCGCACCGCCGGGAGAAGCGCCGGGTCCCCAGGGAACTCCTTCAACTTTCAAGGAGGCGATATCCACCACCGCCCCCCGGCCCGACG
>NW_007246683.1:626041-626526 GCF_000164805.1 Carlito syrichta | reverse complement strand
TCCCGCGCGCGTGCGCACTCTGTTGGCCGCCTCGGTGTCCCTCCGCCAGCCTTGCCCTCCCTTCCCCTCGGCTCCCCGTCTCGCGACTCCCGTGAGGTTTCGCTCCGAGGCCGCTGTAGCCTCTGGTGGGCCCTAGGATGCTTGGAATGGCAAAGACAAGGGTGCGGGCACAGAGAGCCACACGGTTTGGAAGCGGACGCTATTCCACAAGGACGTGGGGGCGGACTATGTTTTTCCGGGTGGGTGAGGAGAGGATCACCCGGCACAGGAAGGAGATGACGGCGGTTTGGCGCCGGGGCTACGGGCTGGAGCTCGCTTCCCTCAGAAGGACCGTGTTCTCCTGGAAGGGATACTGGTCACTTGATGAGGGCCGGGGCGCCTCCCAGGGCGGGGCGGCCCGGCGGCGTCGCGCCCAGCCGCCCCCAGTCGCCCCCGCCGCCGCCGCCGCCTAGCTGGGCGGCCCACGGGAGCCGAGACCCGGAGCG
>NW_007246683.1:605247-625795 GCF_000164805.1 Carlito syrichta | reverse complement strand
GCAGTCAGTCGCCCGGAGTCCGGTGCCGGGCGGTGTACTTGGAGCGGCCCAGGCGCCTCCCTGCTGCCTTCTTGGGGCTGGGGCCAGCCCCCGCCCTCCAGCCGCGCTCGGTCTTCCCATCCGTGGGCTGCCACGCCCGAGCCCACGCCCTCATTGTGGTCAGGGCCACACCTGTGTCGCGCCGGGACGTCAGGTCACCCTCCCTGAGCAAGCACAATGGGACCCCGGCCCCTGGGGCGCCACGGTGGCTTGGACCCGGTACCGGAGAGAATAGGACTTGAAGCGGCTTGGAAGGCGAGGAGGCACTCTCAAGCTGGCTAGCCCAAGCTCCCCACGTCCCAGGAGAGAAGCCGTCTTCTTATCTTGACTGTTTCCACCAGGCCCAGTTTCCACCAGTATGCTATATGCCCATGGAGCGAATATGCACTTGTACCTCCTGAATCTGAAAAAAAAAATTAAATTACAAAGCCAACAATAATTATAGTAACTAGTAGGCCTTGAGTGCTAAACTTTATGATGAACATTTTGCATGACAGTTCATGTAATCCTTGCAACATCTCCATGAAGCTAACTCAGTTTCTATTCCCATTTTACAGATGAGGAAAGAGAAGCTGAGAGCTAAAGTAACCTGTCAGGGTCACAGCTCTTAGGAGGGGGGCACTGAAGACTTGAGCTCCTAGCTACTTTGCATGCTGCCTTTTCTGAGAGAGGTGCAAAGGAGGTGTGCTTGGGACAGCTGTTGTGTTTCATGGGATTATTGATTTTGCTGAGAGAGGTCATTAGGAGGTGAGCCGTTGTTGGTCCTCTCATCCTGAAAGCCACCCACCACTGTGGAGTTTCTTGGAGCCACACTGCCTGCCTGTGCACCCAGAGGTGCCTGTGCCGTGGACACAAAGCCAAATGGTTATTTTCATTTGAAGATGAGAAATTCAATTCCACAGCTCTTTAAAACAAAGTGATTGGGGCAGGCAGGCAGGCAGATGAGCAGAGGCTGTGGGCAGAGGAACTGGGAAGTTACAGAGGAAGCCAGAGGCTGACTGGCTTCCTCTCTCAAGGACAACAAGGCAATGTGCTGGAGAGAGCCCAACACAAAGGCAGCACATAGACACCAGACGCTGGAAAATAAACCCGGAGCTCTGCACGGAGCCCCACAACATTGGTGTTCAGGGGAGGCAGCGAAAGGGACTGCAGGGAGGTTTTTAAAACATGTCAAAATTTGGTGTAAATCAGCAAGTCATGTGGAAATGCATGCTTTTTAGCCTGCCAGAAGCTGCAGAGCCAGCTGGATTTGGCGCCTCTGCTCCAGGAAAGCAGGAAGCGTTTGATACTTTTCCTTTAAAGTGCAGGGTCTGCAGTGAGGGGGACAGCAATCAGTGGCTCCCTCCTTCCCACCTGCCTTCACCCTGGAAGGAGAAGAGGGGCAATGAGAACAGACTTCCAAAGAAGGTTTTCGCCCTCATTGCTCCATCCTAGCTCCTGCCCTTCCAGAAGCTGAGACTTCTGGGACTCAGAAGACTCAGCCCAGAGTGCCCACCTACTACTCATTCCAATGCTATTGGTCACCCCCAGAAAGTCAGGTAGGGAACTTGGCTATGAGTCTAGCTAAAATAGAAATGAAAGAGTGCTTGCATCACCTTAGAAATCACCTCTCCCCTCCACCATACCAGCGTGCCAAAGCCCCCCTCTAAGAATTGCAGGGAGTGGTAGGAAGGAAGGAAAAGAAGGAAAGGGGAAGGAGAGAAGAAGGAAAAGAGGAACAGAGGGAGAGTAAATTTAAGAATTCTGGAGTACAGCTGTTGTAAAATACATTAGCAGAGCACAACCACTGTTATTTGTAGTTCAAGTAACCAGTTTAAGGAACCATCACAGCCTCTGTTCGATCTCAAAACCTGTACCTGCCAGGCCCAGCAGCCCATGCTTGTAATCCCAGCACTTTGGGAAGTCAAAGAGAGAGAATCACTTGAGCCCAGAAGTTCGAGACCATCATCGGCAATATAGCAAGACTTCTCTACAAAAAATGTTAAAATCAGCCGAGTATGGAGGCATGCACCTATAGTCCCAGCTACTCAGGAGCCTGAGGCAGAGGGATCACCTGAGCCCAGAAGGTCAGGGTTACAGTGAGACATGATGGTGCCACTATGCACTCCAGCCTAGGTGACACAGTAGGAGGAGCCCAACTCAAAAAACAAGCTAACAAAGTAGACAACCTGTATATGAAGTCCAGTGGCTCCAGTGACAGCCAGCACTCAGCTCAGCCTGGACCATGTGCCAGGCACTTGTGTGTGCCACTGCCTTGGAGGGAACTTCTGAGCAGCAGCATCTGTCAGTCCTTTGACTCTGGCTTTCTTAAATGCACTCAGGTGTCCAAGTGTATCAACTCCAGGGCTCAGCATTGTACCAGGCAGTGAGATACAGAGGTGAGGAGGAACAGCCTTTCCTTCAAAGGGGCTGGCAAGCCAGGGGGAGATACACCTCAAACCACAAGCTTGGTAGCCACCATGAGAGGAATTTCCTAGGGTGCCAGAAGAGCACAGACGATGAGTATCTAAGGATGGATGAGAATTAGGGAAGACTTTTTAGAAGAGGTAATGCTACAGTTAATCTAGAAACCCTCCCAGCAGAATGAAAAAGGGGTTCTCTCAGTGTGTTGATGTGAAGAATAAAGCCCAAGCCCCTTAGGAGGCAAGGATTCCTGACCACCTGGCTGACCTATTCCTCACCTCCTCCTGCCTGATACTTAGCTGTTCTCATTCAGAAATCTGAGGCGCTTCTTTGTAGACAACAACCTGATTCCTCTAGTTTCTTCCAGCCTGTTTCCTCCATCAAGTCTCCATGTAGGCATCATCTTCTCTAAGGGCCCTTCTCTAATGTAGTGCTTAGTCAAAGTACAGTACAAGTACTTCTTTATGTATGCCTATCTCCTCCTTTTAGAGAGTGAGCTTCTTGAAAAAAGAAAACTATAATTTACTCCTTATTGTATCCACAGTGTTTAGCACAGTGTCTGGGTTATAGTAGACAATCAAATAAATGCTTGTTAAATATTTATGAGCGGGCTTTAGGCAGAGTCACTGCTGTGTTCAGCGGCCTCTTGAGTGAGGCTCAAGAAAGAGCCTGCAGCAAGCATAGTGTGCCTGGTGTCTGCCTTGAGTGCTGAGAAGTGGTGGGAGATGAAGCTAGAAGAGTGGATGGGAGTAAGACGATGTAGATTCCTAGCATGTCAAGCCAGGCCATTTGGATTTTATTCTGAAAACAATGGGAGCCACCAGCAGGTTTTAAGCAGGTGAGGAGCTTGCGCTATTTGGCATTTTAGAAAGACCACTTAAAGGCTGGACACGGTACTCCTTGCCAAGAATTCTAGTACTTTGGGATGCTGAGGCTGAAGGATTGCTTGAGGCCAGGAATTCAAGACCAGACTAAGAAACACAGACTTCTCCCCCACCTGTCTCTACAAAAAAAAAAAAAAAAAAAAAGTAAAAGTGCCTGTAGTCCCAGCTACTTGAGAGACTAAGGTGGAAAATGGATTGCTTGCGCC
The DNA here is from genome assembly GCF_000164805.1 of Carlito syrichta. NCBI lineage: Eukaryota > Metazoa > Chordata > Mammalia > Primates > Tarsiidae > Carlito > Carlito syrichta. The sequence goes on along the minus strand of NW_007246683.1, from coordinate 622,263 downwards.
TCAGAGTTCAAGGTTACAGTGAGCTACGATCATGTTACTGCTCTCCCGCCTGGACAACAGTGAGACCCTGTCTGGAAAAAAAAGAAGATAAGATGAAAGAAGGAGGAAGAGGAGGAAGAAGAAAAAAAGAAAATTCACTTAGGGAGCGGCAGTTGGGGGTAGGAGTTTGACCAGAGGCAGGACAACCAGTTAGAAGGCACATATGGCTTAGCCTCTGCTGTCAGATCACCACAGTTCCCACACATGCTTCCTCAGTATCTCTGTTTAAGGAAATGCCCGGGCCAGGAGAAGGCTGGGCTTGGTAGATAAATACTCCAGCTTCCTTGCACCTCAGGAAGACAGTTCTTGTGGAGGAAGAGGGTGTCCTAGTGTATCGATCACAGTTGCCAGCGGCTCCCAGTTGCCAGCCGTGGTGACCTGCTCATCAGCACACTTCTGTTACCCTTCCTCCCTCCCCATCTCATTTACCCACTCTCTCACAGCACTTCCTGGGATCACTTTCCCCTCCCAAACACTGCACCAAAATCCTTGTTAGAAGGCCTACTTACCAGGGGACCATTTAAGGCAGGTAGTACCTGAGATAAGAAAGGGGTCCTGAAGGAAGACAGTTGACTGATGAAAAAGGGACCACAAAGGTAAAACAGAGAGCTGTTTAGAAGTTACATCTCACTGGCTTGCTCACCATAGTACCTGGGCTTAGGGAAGGTCGAGGTCATCGCCCAGGTTCTGGTTTAGGCACCCAGGTAGACAGTAGTGGAGGACACTGGAGCAAGATGAGATGGAGGGTGCTGGATGGGGAGATGCCTGTGGGACAGTATATCCTTAGCTTCTAGGTTTAGGGAAAGATACAACTAGATGAGACTGAACACTTCAAGGAAAGATTCTTGGAGGAGGAGAAACTTAAGCAGAATTTTGAGGTTGAGGTATACAGACTGAAGAAAAAAGTGAAGTGACCTATGAAGCAGAAGAATAACCAGAAGAGAGATGGACAGGGAAAATAATGGATTTATAGAGGAGAGATGTAAGTTTACCTGAACCAGGGAAAACCAGAGCAGAAAAGTAACTGGGGTAAAAAGAGCCTTGAAGGAGTTTTTAATATGTGAGCTGCTTGAAGACAGGGACCATGCCATGTTCAATCTTGGGTCACCAACACTAACACAGATTTGATATTTATTAAATATGGTATGAACCAGGCAAGGTGTCTCAATAAATATTTCTCAAGATGTCTCAATCTTGTAAAAGTGTAAATAATTAAAAATGGAAAGTTAAAAGTGGAACTAAAAATTAGTAAGTCATCCCTCCAAATTTAACTTTATATAAGAACTTATATCTGTTGAGAAATGCCACATGTAAGAGAATGATATCTGACTTATAAAGTTAAATCTGATAGGATCTAGTGACTTGTAAATATCCAGATCTAAATGCCATTTTACAATAAAAGGAACCAGGGCTTTCTGGAGAAATGGTTGATTTCACGACTGGGGCAGGAAAAAAGCAAGATGGACCTACAGTGCCAGAAAATAAAGAAGTGCTTAAAAAATGAAGGGAACATGTCAAAAGGACGCAGCAGTTCACCTGAAAGAACTGCCACAGAACAAATAATGTTGGCATTGGATTATAAACCAAATAAATACATAATACATACATGCATACATACATACATGGGAGAGAAAGTATGGATCTTCCTTACAGAAGAATTCCAATTAAAAAAATGTGAGAGAATGAGGACAATACAACATCACTTTAAGCAAACACCACTGTTTTTTCGTCTTTTGAGTTGGGGTCTCATTCTGTTGCCCAGGCTGGAGTGCAGTGCACACGCACAGCTCACCACAGCCTCAACCTCCTGGGCTCAAGCAGTCCTCCCACCTCACCCTCCTAAGTAGTTGGAACTACAGGCATGTGCCAACATGCCCAACCAATTTTTAGACTTGTTTGTAGAGACGAAGTCTCACTATGTTGTCCAGGCTGCTCTCAAACTCCTAGGCCCAAGCAGTTCTCCCATCTTGGCCTCCCAAAGTGCTGGAATTACAGATGTGAGCCACCATGTTCAACTAGATACCACTATTAATAATTCTTATAGTGGGTGAAATAATGATGAGAAACAGAACATTTGCATAGTCTCAAAGTGACTACCTGCAAGATATTTATTAATTGAAAAGAGGAAAAGAGTAACTCTATAGTAAAGAAACCCAGCACACCACCTTAACCAAGTGAACAAGTCATCGGTAGTAAAGTATATCAACATCATGTACCCCATGATATGATGCAATGAGAAGAGCACATCCCTTCTTTGGTATTCCTGCTAAAAATGTGTAACCTGAGTCTAAACATAAGAGAACACCAGAGAAGCTGCTACTGAGGGTACAGTTCACAAAATCATTGACTAATACTCATTAAAAGAGTCCAGATCATGAAAAACAAGTAAAGACTGAGAAACTGTCAGAGATTAAAAGAAATCAAGGAGACCTGACAACTAAATGCAAAATGGGATCCTGGCTTGGCTCCTAGTACAGAAAACAGTCATAAAGTGGGGAAACTGGGGAAATGTGAATACAATCTATAGTTTATAATTTATAACATATTGGTGTTAATTTTCTGGTTTTGATTATTATACTATCCTTATGTAAGAATTCAATGAATTCTCTGTACAATTCAGTGAACTGTAATGAAGTCAATGAATTCTCTCCATTTTGAAACTTTTGATAAGTCTAAAATTATTTCAAGATAAAAAATGTTTATGTGATAAGATACAATATTTTAGTATTCTACAATTCACTCAACTCCTTAATTTTAACCTTCATATGGAGTTTATATAACTGGTATAAAGTATTTTATAATACCCTACAATGGTAAACTCAAGTTCAGTTTGGGCACTATTGAAACCATTTGTAAAATGTTTATAAGTACAAGGTCCAACAATTAGGTTCATGAATCATCTTAGAAAAAGTACTACATACCTCACTGCTGAATATCACTATGGTTAGCTTTGAAGTACTCCCCTTTTGAAGCTATGCACCAGTGCCAGCACCTAGTCCACCTGTCAAAGCATTTTTGGAACTCTTTTTCTGGAATGACCAACAGAGCGGTCATCATTATATGTTGGGGTCTGACAATTAAGTTCACAAACTTGCCACTGTGCACTTATGTTGACAGCACTGTACAAATAATTGTATTTGAACAACCTCCCTACTCACCTGATCTGGTCCCCAATAATTTTTTCTTTACTCGAAGATAAGGGAAATATTGGAAGGAAGACATTTGATGACATTCAGGACATCAAGGGTAATACAATGACAGCTCTGAGGGCCATTCCAGAGAAAGTGTTCCAGAATTGTTTCGACGGGTGGACTATGTACTGGCATCGGTGCATAGCTTCCCAAGGGGAGTTCTTCTAAGGTGACCATAGTGTTATTCAACAGTGAGGTAGGTAGCACTTTTTCTAGGGTGAGTTCACAAACTTAAATGTCGGATCCCATATGAATGTTTTGAGGTGATGTTTTGAATTCAGGGAAAAAAACACAGAAAATACCAAATGTTTCTAACTGTTACACAAAGCAGTAGGTTCTCACATCTGCCACTTGACTGTGCCTCGGCATCAGAAACTGACACATACACATGTATAACTTTCAGTGTGGCCTGTTACATCCTTTTCAGGCATTGAAAATGGTGTTTTCATTTTTCTTATTTTAATATTATATGGGCTTTTATTCTTGAAATCTGATGATGAAAAGGATGAATTCAGGTTCTCAAAGAAGGAGATAAAAGAGCTTTCCTTTGCTCAGTTTATATTCTTACATGTAGAAGTCTACATAAAGATTAAATAAACTTTAAAAGTATAAGAGATTGAATCTTTGACAGCTGGATCTTTTACACAATTGAACTTCAAATAAGTCTTTCAATTTCTATTATATGTTATCATTTTGTTGTATTGTATTTTTTCTTCTGTACAGAGTTTATTCAGACTCTGTGATTCTTTCCACAACCAACAATGTATTCACATATCAATTATAGTAATTCTAAACCCTGAGTTTATTTCCTTTTCACATTTTGTATTCCATCCAAAGAGGGGCTACATTTCACACATTCCCCCCCAATATCCCACCCACATCCCCCTTTGCATATGAAACCATCATGATCTCCCTCTACTGTTCTATTTGTGCATTTTTGTCACAAATATCTCTTCTAAAGGCTAGAGCTGTCATACCAAGAACCCTTTAGTTCTCCTTCAATAATTCTTTTGAAATGCATTCCAGACATTACCAGACTCTGCCATGCCTATCAAGATATCCATTTAGACCCATTCTGGGCCTGTATGTCCCTGAAGATCTTGTACAGAAAGAATGATCAGTTCAATCTGTGATACCATGTTATACAAATCATTCCCTGATTGAAACTCATGACCTAGCAAGGATTTTTACCTGTTAGAATTTTATAATGTTAAGATTTGAGTCGCTGAAAAGACATGACCACAGATTTTGGAGTCAAATGGTCCTTTGCTTAAATCACACCTCTACCATTTCCCACATGTGTAATGTTAGGCAAATTGCTCAACCTCTTCAAACCTCAATTTCCCTACATATAAAAGATGATAGTCATCTTTACATGAGGTTATTTTGAGGATTAAATAATCCATGTAAAGTGCCGACATAAGCTGTATGCACCTATATAAATATGTGTGGTTGTTCATTGATTCAATCCACAAACTTTGCTGAGGCCCTACTGTGAGCCAGGAACTATTCTAGGCACTGGGAGTACAGAGAAGATCTGTTTTAATGAAGCTTGTAGACAATAAAAAATGCATAAACAAGAAAATGTCTGATGGTGATAATAGCTATGATGAAAATTTCACAAGATCATGAGACAGCGTAATTGAACCGATGCCTTAGCGGAGGGTTCAGGAAAGGCTTCTCTGATGCAGGGACATTTAAGCTGAGAGGCCAAAGAAACTGATCAGATGAAGGCCTGGGGGAGGGCGTTTCAGGCAGAGGGAAGAAGAAAGTTTCGGAGGTGGAACGCTCAGTTATTTTGTTCAAAGGTCAGAAAGAGTACAAGTATGGTAGGAGCAAGGATGGGGCCGGGGATGGTTTTAAACCACTGGAGGGTTGTTGTTGCAACATGGTTACCTAAGTAGGATAATCAGGAAGAAGCACTAGAATAAATCATCAGCATGTTAGTACTAACTGTTCCTTTCAAAAGGGGCAAATGAGGCTTTTATTAGTCAATTTTTTTACTTCCAGTGACAGAATCCCAAGTCAAACCAACGTAAGCCAAAAATTACAAGAGGGAGAATGTATTGGCTTGTTTGACTGAAAGGTTCAGGGATATTTCCAAATCCAGAATTGCTGGATTGGAAGCTGAAATGACACCCTCCATTTATATCCTGCCCCCACCCCCTGCATTAACCTGTTTTTTACCCCCTTTGTGTTGCCTTTACTCCCAGACAAGCCCTTTTTACATCTGACCCTTCAGCAACTCTGGTCTTACAGTTTCGATCATAGTAATCTTCACTGAAAAAGAGCTTTCTTTTAAATTTGTCTTAGCAAAGTCCCAGAGTTGAGCCTGGTCCAGGTCACATGTCTCTCTCTCAACCAATCACTGTGGCCAGAGTGATAGAATGCTCTGAGTGGTCTGGATCACTAGCCTGCCCCTAGGGTGCTAGGAGGGTATTCAAACTACCAAAACCCCAGGGGTACATGGAATGAGAGCTGGGGGAGCTGTTCTTCCCAAACCGGGATGCTCTTCTCAGAAGAAGAGAGCCTGTGTGCCAGGCAGACAAAAAGAAAAGAGACATCACAAAAATTGATCAGTAAGTATTGATTATATACTTGTATTTAGGCTGCAATTGCCAGAAATTTGGTCCATACCCTCAAAGCTAACCCTGGCTCCTGTTGGAAAAGAGACACAGGAGGAAAATTGTCACTAAGAAAGCTAAACCTAACTGTACTGCAAGGTAAGCCCTGAAATTTAGTGTGCTGCCTTGACATTTCTGACCCTTGTAGGATCCCAAAGGCAAACACTGAGTTCCCCTGCTCCTACCAGATATACCCACCCCCACAGTGAGAAAAGCTCTCCACCCAGCTAGTTCCTCCACCAGTCAGACCAGCTGCTCACTAGCCGGAGCTAAACCTAGTAGGTCCCATGTCCCTGCCAGCTAGCAAAATTATTCAAACGAGCCAATCACATATACTCTTGCAGGAACTTGAGGACACCCCCTCCTCTTGTAACTACAAAGTCTGCCTCCGACATCCCCTGCTGGTTCACTGTACTCCTGAGTGCTACCTCTGTGTGGCCCGACATGGTATACAGTGTCCTCCTCCCCCAGGTTGTGAGTATATGTGACTAATAAACTGCTGCCAATTTCACCTATCCAATATCAGGTGTCTTGTGTTTTTGTCATCTCATATTAATTAGAGCAGGGATCCCTCTTTCACCAAGAGGATGAATAGGAGATAATTAGAGCACAGACTTTAATTGCTTTCCTAAGAGTAGCCAGAGCCCTTTTCACTGGTCAGTTAATTTGAAGCCTCACTTTACTACTATAAACCCTAAGGGCCCCTGCTGGTAGGTCAGGGGGCCACCACGTATACTGACAAAGCTCCTTCTCAGATCATCTTCTATAAGGCGAGGTCCAGCCAGAAGCCAAGGTGTTTTACTCATTAGTGCCTTCCTCAGGGTCTAGCTGAGGACCTGACACATAGTAGGCTTCTAATACATTTCCCTGAGTGAAAGAATAGATCTTTGTCTTCAATCAGGCAATGGCCAAGTGTGGAACATTCTGATCTGATTCAAAAACCTGGTTTAAGTTAGAGCCAAAGTGACCAACCCAGAAAATCCGGGAATGGAAAATCTATTTCACCCTAGACTTTACAGAGGAAGTACATACTAGAGATCAGAAGCCATGGTTTTCAATGTTCACATTAGCAAAGTATTGAAATGGCTTTCTCTTTTAAAAAAATGCTTCATTTTATGCTTGCATTTTCAATGGGTCCCTGTTTTTGTCAGAAATTTCAGTCTTTGCTGGGTAATTGCACAACTCCTGGCTTTGCTCGGCCTGCATAGCCTTGGCACGACTGACTTTTTTGGGTACATGCTGTAGGCAAGATTTTTATGAGGCTTGATTCTTGTCTTGACTTTATTTGATCATGTATATCTGTAATTCAGCACACAGATGAAAGCAGACAGCACCTCTCAGCACCACGATGGTGAACGCCACAGAAAATGATAAAAGTATTTATCATATATGGATCTACAGGAATGCAAAAGGCTTTTCCAGAAATCATGCTCTGGCATGTTGCATGAATCAAGCACACAGTTTCAAGGGGCTGGGCTCTTTCCTTGAGATTCATTTGCAATTTTTAGCAGCTTAGATAAGTTGGATGCAACCTGCCCCCCACCAGAACACACACATAAGCCAACACACAACAAAACAAACAAACAAAAAACCTGAAGTGCTTTTTCAAAATTCTTCACCAGAGTTCTCTGTCCTTTTCTTTGAATCTGTAAGAAGGTGGATTTTTTTTTAACAACTTCTCTTTAGAATACCTGTTCTAGAACTGAACATAGTAGCAGAGCTGTTACAGAAAGATTTCATTTTTCACCTTTCAGATTTAAAAAGATGAAAAGGTTTGTTAACATACTGAACTGGCAAGGGCATATAGAAACAGGCATGATACCTTGTTAGTAAGATTGAAAATTGGTGCAATCTTCTTGGAAGGCAATTTGGTTAATATCTGTCACAATTTTAAATGTGCACACCCTTGACCCAGCAATTCCACGTCTAAGAATTGACTCCATAGAGATATTTACATATATTCCTTTCAGAATTGTTTAAAGTACAAAATAACTTTTAAAAAACCCAACAAATATGCATCAAAGTGAGATTAGTTAAATAATTTATGTACAACGATACAAGAGAATACTCTTCCTCATTATAGATATTTGACAGCTGAATGTGTGTGTGTGTGTGTGTGTGTGTGTGTGTGTGTGTGTGTGTGTGTGCATGCGCATGTGTGTCCCTAGACCAGTGGTTTTCAATAGGATAGACACCCGGTAATGTCTGGAGGCAACTGCAGGTAGGGTTGGGGGATGGGGTGCTACTGGCATTTAGTGGGTAGAAACCAAAGCTCCTACTAAAAATCCCACAATGGACAGAACAGCTCTTCCCCATCGACAACAAAGCACAAAATGTCGACAGTGCCAAGGTTGAGGGATCTTTCTTGTAGACAAATCTCTGCCTTTGAGAAGGAAACTGGAAGACGGGGTATAACCCATTTGGCCTGATGAGAATTTTGCACATATTCTACATATATATGCATATATTCTACATATGCATATATTCTACATTCTCTTTTAAAGAGTAGATGCAAAGTCGTTTCCCAGTGTGCATTCTCAGGCAGGGTATCAGGCAGCAGCATGTTCCACAGCAGTTGTTTCTCCACCTTCTTTTTTTTAAATTTAATTTATTTATTTGTTATAAAGATGTGGGGTACAATTCAAGGCTAGGTATACAAACATTGATCATGCAGGTACCCTTGTTGATGAGGCATGCCCCTCCCTCCCCTAGCAGCTTCCCCCAAGTTTCTCCACCTTCTTTTGCTTCAGTTCCTTCTTTGCTTAAAGAAAATGGCAGGCACTGAATGAATTTGAGTTAAGAAAAACTTCTCAGAATTCACAAGCTTCTGGGCCATTTCTGATCACCCAGGGACAGAAACATCACTGATGTGCTGTCACTAAAATAAAGGGGTGGCTTTTTTCAACTGACTGCTTCTGTTCTTGTTGGTTATAGAACTTGGAGATGTGGAAAGACAAAACACTCTTTCCCTTCCCTAAATGTGTTGGTAAGATAAATAACCTCAGGGCTACACCCTTCTGATAGCCCTAATGTTCAGATTTTATCATTCAAAACACAAATCATCTCTCGAAATAGTTTAAACACCAATTCAACTTAGCAATAAAAATTTACTCACAGAAATTTATCAAGATAGGGCCACAAGGATGTTCATTGCAGCATTGTTTATAATGGCATGAATCTAAACATTTTTTAAACTTGGGAAAACTGTTATGTAAACATCATAGTCATTCTATAGAATATTCTGCTACTGTTAAAAAATGAGGTAGATCCATATGTATTAATGTGGAATAACCTCTAAGATATATTACTTGAAAAAAGCAAGTTACAGAACACTATACATGATAGACTTCTTTCTATGTAAATTACAAATATCTATCTACATGTATCTATCTATAAGATAGAGATAGATAGATAGATAGATAGATAGATAGATAGATAGATAGATAGATATAGATAGATATTTGAAATTCCACCTTGACATAGACATTTCACTTTCTGGAAAGAATAATAAGAAACTCTTAATAGTAATTTCTCTGGGGAAAGGAACTGAAGGCAGGGGCATGAGGGTGTATCCCAAGCAGATTTCTCTTAGCATCTCATACATTTACATGTTGTTTAAAAACTCTAACCAAGTACATATGCACAACAATTTTTTCTTTTTATTTTTTTGTCAGATGTTTTTAGATTCATAAGAGTATGGGCTACTTAAAATATTTTCCTTCATTTTTCTTATTTATAAAAATCCACAAAATATATAACTACTATAAAATAAAGTTTTTAAGACATCAGTATGTAAAAGAAGCTATGTAAAATACTATGGAATTAAAAAGAACTAAAATCTGTTCTTTAAAACTATAGCCAAATTTATTTACAATAAAAATGACACACAGATGAGCCTTCAAATTTGAGCAATGCCATTGAACAAGTGTAAGTAGAACATGTCTTGTTATCATTATCATTATTATTGCAGTTACTATTGTCCTTTAATCTGTTGGCATTTTCTAGTGTCTATAATAAGCAAAAGAATTGTGGTTTGTTCAGCGAAGGAAGTAAAAATGATTCAGACGTAGACACAGGCATATGCCGCTTGAGTTACCTGCCAGCTATGGTGATGGGTTTATACGAATGATGAATGCAAGCCAGCTAACGAGGGTTAAGACCTTGGGCAACTCCCAAGTAAGTATCAGGATATGAACTGGACCAATCTAGTTTGAGCATCGATTGTCACAAAAATTCCTCCCTTGTGGATGGACCAGGGCCTGAAATCGCCACCATTACACTGAGTCCTGGAGTTGACAACAGAAACCATTTTAAAACAAAGTGCTCGTGATTAAAATGCACTCGAGCGGATACATATTTCTTAAGCTGTGTAACTCAGTGTCTCAACATAATATTTTCTTATACTGCTTGGTAGCAGATAATATGAATCTTAACCAACTGGGGACAAAGTGGGTTATTTCAAGTTGAATCTCATCCACTTCAGGAAACTCTCCCTTTTTTGTCTGAACCTGACTTGTATTGGAGTGGAGACAGCGAGATGCCATGCTCTGTAAACAGTTGGCATCTCCCGAGATTTCCAGTCCAATCTGGTTTTCAAGCACAGGCACTCCTTTTACTGTTGGGATGCAGTGTTCCTTTACCCAACTGTGAGGCTTCTCCAGATACCCTATTAGTCATAAAATGTCTGTAAAATCCCATTGGACAAAGACCCATGAATCAGATTCCTGAAGTTTTTATCTTAGTTTTGCAATTCTCTACTTTGACTGCATATTGGAATCAACTGGGGCTCTAAAAACAATGTCTGGGCTTGACCCTTTACCCTGATCTTCTGATTTAATTCATCTTGGGTGCAGCCTGGGTCTTGATGTGTATATGGGTCCTCAGGTAATTTTAACTTGCATTCAGGATTGAGAACCACCGCCCTGGTTTCTACAGGCCATTCACTGGGCTCCCTGAAGTTTCAGTTGAAGAGATGTGTACCAATGTGTCCCTCGGATTCATTAGTTCTTCTTTACTTCCTGACATGACCTATCACTGTACTGTTAGGACAGGTCTAGTTTTGGTAACAAATACATGCAAATGTGTAATGGCATTAATTTATTTAATTAATTTCTAGCTCACATAACAATCCAGGGAGTTCCAGGTAGCAGGGTAAGGTGTGTGTATGGTGATGGAATGGTCTGTACCTCAGGAACATGAGCTAACTGCAATTGTGCCATCTTCAACAGCAGCTTCTACAGTTCCCCTAGAGGTCACCAAAACAACCAAATGGGGACAAGAACATGGAAAACACATATGGAAGATTTTGATGGGCCAGGCTTGGGAGTGGCCCTCAGAACTTCTGTTCCCGTTCCGTTGGCTAGAACCAGTCACATGGCCACTCCAAACTGCAAAGAAATCTGGGAAATGTAGTCTAGCTGTGTTCTCAGGAGGAAGCAGAAAATGGATTTTGGTGAATTCACTGCAGTCTCTATCACAATCACTGTACTTCCTGTCTGCAAATAGCCTCATTGTCTTGCCTCTCTCTGCCTTCAAAATAAATCTCTGACAACAGAGATTTGTGATGAACTCATTCATCATCTGCCCTCTTGCTAACTGCACCCAAGCAGCTGAACATGGCTCAACATGGCTTGGCATTTAATTCATGACTTAAAACTTAAAATGGGCACACAACACCTCTGGCAATCCAACATTTCCTTAATCAACTTGCTGTCCTGTTGCCCAGTGGGACCATTTTATACCTCAACCTCTTCTCAGTCTTAATATGCTGAAAACTAAACAGGATTTACCTCTCAACCTAATCCTGACTCTCCCTTAGGCTTCCACATCTCAGGAAACAGCCCCATTAAGCCAGCTGCTAAACCCAGAAACATGACCATCATTCTAGTTCCTCCCTTTTTCTTTCCTTTACCAACCCATGATCTTGTCTCTTCAGTTTTGTCTCTAAAATGTCCTTCTTCTCATCTCCTCTCCCACTACTCTAGGCCAGGTCACCATTGTTTCTTACCTTGGCTGTTGGCTCTTGCCTCTTATAGCCTGTTCCCCATAGACTGTCATGAGATATTCCTGAAACGAGCACTATCACGCCACTCCCTTGCCTCATCCCTTGAAGTGGCTTTCATTGCACTTTATGAAAACTCTAGACTGGTGACTATGATTCACATGGTCCCCACTGCATGATCTCCACCCCCTCATTCCACCCAGCTATACTCTCCTCCACGTTCTTGGGGTCCCTACCCCTCCAGCCCTCAAGTATCTTTCCTTCCTCAAGATCTTCCTACTTGCTGTTCTTTGTGACTCAAATGCTTTTCTTCTGGCTTTTCAGGGCTGACTCCTAAACATCTCACAGGTCTCAGTTTAAAGCTCAGTGAACAAGAATTCCCTGACCACACTTAAAATAAGGTTCCCATCATCCCTTATCCTTCCACTCTGCTTTGCTCACAGCACTCATTACTATTTGTAATGTGCTTGCCTGTTTATTGTTTCACCCCAACAGATTCTTAGCTACATGGGGGTAGGGTTGTGTATGCTTTGCTATTGACTGTCCCCAATGCCTGACACATTCTATCTATATTGGTTGGATGCAATATATGTCAGTGAATGCCATGCAATAAATGAATACAATAGACCAATGGTTCTCTCTCTATTAATATCTGTCTATCTATTATCTATCTATCTCAAGGACCTCTTAAGAATCTGATGAAAGCTCTGGGCCTTTTTCCCTGAAAAATCATGGACACATAATATTGCATTCATCTTCAAGTGATCCCTCCAGAAGCCCATTGACTCAGAAATTAGATAATTCTGGAACTAAATAGTAATCTTAGTTCTAAAATTTGTATGTACATGTCAATAAAAGTACTACCAATAAAAGTACTAACAAAACAAATAGTAAAGTCTTAATAAAATGGCACCCAGAAAAGATAAGTAAAAAGAGATAGTAAGAAGCAGCAGGAAATATCAGTATAGGCTACGGACTTCAGAAAACAACTGGAGAAACACATGCCCAAATGGATCCTGGGGTATCCAAGAAACACTTTGGAAGGAGTCAACTCCTAAAACAACCCAGGAATACCTGAATGGGTCCTTTGGAGCCAGGTTCCACACCAGGAGACAGCCCTGCATTGCCTGACACATGGCACAGCAGGGAGAAAGAGATCACCTACAAGGCCAGTGATGTGATGTAAAGGGCACTCCAGAGACATTAGAGCAGAATCCATATTTTTTTATCTTGGTAGCTGTGGTTGAGGGGAGCTGGAGGACAATAGAACAAGCTCATCAACAAACCCTTTCAAAGTTGCAGTTGTGAGAGTGCTCACAGCCAAGTCTCCCCTTGTTTGAGTTCCTATAGCACTGCCACATTCCTGTATGCTGGAGATACCTGTTCCTATTGTTTCTCTCTGATCAGCAGGGTTTATGCCATCCCCACACCAATTACTTCAGGGCATTCACAGGGAGCTCCCTAAGATATGTTTGTCTAGGCAATGAACAGACCGCATGCTGCTGCTAGGTATTCATAAGCTCCAGCTGTGAAGCTCCCTCTAAAAGCTGGAGAGAGATAGGGGCTGAATCAGAGGACCCACTCCAAGAAAGCAGGAATCCTCATTATAGAGGAAGATTTAGGACGAGGGCAACTCATCATGTGTAATGTCAGGTGAACTGCAACAGCCTAGTTCTTCGTCCAACAGGTGCTGGGGCACCTGTCAGCATCGCTGCTACAAACTCTTGGGTATGTCATAAAAAGAAACCAGGGTCAGCTATCTGAAGGCCAAGAAGGGGCCTCACCTACAAGTCACAGCTGTCTCTGGCCTCAGGCAAGCAGACCAGCAGCCACTGGCAGATGCCACCCACAATTGCTGTAGCCCGGAAGTTGATACCTAGATCTTTCAGCTGTTGGTCACTCTGTGAAGCATATGTTGTGGGTTGTGGTAGGTGACACTAGTGCTTAAAATTTTGAGATTAGTTTATAAATGGGCTGTGGTTCCAGTAGTTATTTATACAGAAGGTGAGTTTCTATGCAAGGCAGAAACTACCCTGCCTGTGATTAGCACCACCCCGATATCACTAAATCTCCCTTGAATGGACATTTCCTTGTTTCATGAGGGGTTTTCTTTGCTTATTAAAGATATTTTTAAAAGTCATTATTGGAATTGTGTATTATTTAAACTTCAATTATTAGCTTCAAAAATTATATTGGGTCCAGGCATGGTGGCTTATGCCTGTAATCCCAGCATTTTGGGAGGCCAAAGCAGGAGACTCACTTGAGCCTAGAAGTTCAAGACCAGCCTGGAAAACAGTGAGATTCCTGTCTCTACAAAAAAAAAATTAAATATCAGCCAGATATGATGGTGCTTGCCTGTATCCCCAGGTACTCAGGAAGCTAAAGCAGAAGGATCGCCTGATCCTAGGAGGTGGAGGCTGCAGTGAGCAGTGATCCTGCCACTGCACTTCAGTCTGTGCAACAGAGTGAGACTCTGACTCAAAATATATTTATAAACAAATTGGAACTCTATATTATTTAATAAATGCATGTAGAATAAAAGCCAAATGGTAAATATTAACTTCAGGAGAGTTGAATTCCCTAATGTGTGAAGGAAATGAAGAAGAGAGAGGAATGGAGAGGAGGGTCTCTGCTGTTTCTGATTACTTAAAAAAAACACACAAAGATTTGAAAGAAATATAGCAAAGACTCAACATCTGTTAAATCTTGGAAGTAGAGGCTCAGTGGATGTGTTTAGTATTATTTTTTGTAATTTTTGTAACTTTGAAGATTTTGTGACCAAAATAAACATCTTTTAATAATAGGACATTGAAAGAAAGTAAATTTTATGAAACTTAGGATTTTTTAAAGTTCATGTGATTATTTTGCCTTGAAGATGAGAAAAGGGAGATACATGAAAAATTTGGATATGTAAGTCATAATAAAAATTAATGCAAATCAGCTGTTAATATGTGCCAGGTGTAGTTCTAAACACTTTACTCATTAAGACATTTTGTTAGATACCAAGACAAATCTCCATTCAAAGACCTGCTCACCTGACAACAAAATAGTTTTGTTTGCTGGGGTTTCTAACTCAGTCTCACTACATGAAATTATGCTGGAAAGCCTTGAGTCAGAAAAGATTAAGCTCCTGTTTTTCAATGCAAGGGCCTCGGGACTAAGTGAACCAGAGAGAAATAAATCACAGTTTCTGATGTAGCATCCTGTGCAAAATAAACCTGTGAATAACAGGCCCCATTTCTATGAAGGGACCAAGGACCAGATACCTTAAGGAAATTGACCCCTTCTGGAAGTCGGCCACTCACACTCTCCCTTCCCTTAAAGCTAACCATTATCCTGATTGTTAATGCCATATATTACCTTTGCTTATTTATGAAATTTATATCAATGGAATCATTTGGAATGTATTCTTTTGTCCTGCTTGCTTCACTCAACATTATATTGTGAAGTTTATTTGTGTGATAGCATATATCAATATGTATCTATGTATCAATATGTATGTAGTAATGATATTGTCGTCACTATAGAGCTTTTCATTGCATGAATAAATTATAACTTATTAATCCATAATACTATGATGGGCAATTGGAGAATTTCTAGTTAAGGCTATTCTGAATGGTGCTGCTATGAATATTCTTGTGTGTCTTTTGGTACAACTATCTATAGATTTCTGTTTAATATAGCCTTATGGTTCACATATGTTCAGTTTTTGTAGATATCACCAAATAGTTTTCCAAAGTGGTTGTACCAATATACATTGCCTCCAGCAGTATTTGAGAGTTTGGGTTGTCGTATAACATCATCAAAGCTTGAATTTGTCTGTTTTTTACAAATCAATATCTAATCTATGCCTCTATGTTCATACTTGGTATTTCTCCAGAAAAGAGATTTCTGTTGAGAAAAGAGCCTACTCCCCATATTGTTTTTCTTTTTCAAAAAGTTTCTTGTGTTCTTTTATTCTAGTCTTATTCTTACTTTACTCTAGATGAAATTGTATAATGAATTTATTAAGTTCTATAAAAATTGGTAATTACTAGATTAAAGTTATACACATTTAAAATTTCAATAGATATTGCAAAATTGCTCATCCAAAAGTTGTGTCAATGTCTAGTTCTACCAACAGTGAAAAGGAGTAACTAGCTCCTCTCACCTTCACCAACCTTGCATGTTAACAAACTCTCTAATTTTTTACTAAAAAAAGAGAATATCTTATTTTGTTCAAAATTTCCTCATTAAAAAGGAGGGGGCTTAACATTTTTTACTGATTTACTGGCCATTGGCATTTCTTCTGTGAACTGCATATTCACATTCTTGGGTAGTTTGTATACTGTTTATCTTTTTTGTGTTTCTATCTATAAGTGTTCTTTATATATTCTAGTTCTGCACTGTCCAAGATGGGTCACCACTGGCCATATTTGTCTATCTAAATTTAAATTAATTAAATGAATTTAAAATTCAGTTCTTCAGTCACTCTGGCCACTTTTCAAGTGCTCAATAGCTACATGTGCTTAGTGGCTATCCTGTTGAACAGTGCAGAGAGAAAACATTGCCTTCATCATAAAATAAAATTATAATAGATAGGTTTGATCTAGATTGTAATCCTTTTTCTGTATTTCTGTTGACATATTTTCCCTCAATCTATCCTTTTAAAATTAATATCATTTTAACTGATGGATCATACATTTATGGGGTACGGAGTGATATTTTGATATGTACAATATGGAATGATTAAATCAAGCTACTTAGCATATCCATCATCTCAATTATTTATCATTTTCGTGGTGAGATATTTGACTTTTACTCTACTAGCAATTTGGAAATACACAATACAGTATTATCAACTATAGTCATCCCGCTGTGCAAAAGATCTCAAAAACGTATTCCCCCTGCTAACTAAAACTTTGTACTCTTTGACCACAAATCCCCACAATCTAGCCATGTATTTTGACTTTTGAATATTTTTTCTTGTGGTACAGAAGGAATGCTTTTTTATGTGGTCAATATTAATAATTTTATATGAATTCTTTTTTTTTTTTTTTAGTAGTCATGAATCTCTATTTTATTTTATTTTATTTTTTTCATTAATCAGTATTTTTTATTATGGTTTTGTGGGGTACAGTTAAGGGTTAGGTGTACAATGACGTTTCATTCAGGCACCCTG
>NW_007246683.1:597941-604969 GCF_000164805.1 Carlito syrichta | reverse complement strand
TATAATACTGAGTGACCTCTCACAAAAACAAAAATCCGAATATTACATGTTCTCACTCATATAATGGACCTTGAACATCCAATGCAATACTATGAGAAAATTTTATATGAATTCTAGAGTATGGATCTTGCTTAAGAAAATTTTCAGAAGTTATAAAAACATTTTCCCACGCTTTCTCCTAATTATTTACTAGTTTTGTTATTTAATCTACCTAACATTAACTTTCTACTATAGTACAAAATAGAAGCCTAAGTCAATTTTTTCACAATGTATCCAATCTTTCTACTACCAAGCATTGTGCTTGGAAAGAAGAAAACCTGAAATATAGGTGAACAGCACTAATAACGATCACATAACTTCAATCTAACTTGAATAAAAATTTTCTTCTGATATTTTGCTAAACTGTTTTCTAAGCAGTTTTAGCCAGAATGGACATGAATTTTTGTCAACCCCTTTAATCTGTGTCTCTCAAGAGCATCATTTGTTTTTTTATCTCCTTTAATTGGGACAAATCCTACTCTTAGTTGGGGGTAATGTATTGTTTTTAATTCACTGATTCATTTGATGTGCTAACATTTTATCAGGATTCTCGTATGTATTCAGAATCAAGATCGGCATTTTTGGATACATACTTTTCTACTGTGTGGATGTATTATATCTTGTTTAGTCAGTTCCTTATTAACAGACATTTGCATTTTTCCAACATTGTTCTAACACAAACAATATTACAATGCTGCTGCAACTTCATACACCTGTAATTTTGCACCTGTGCAAGTATATCTGTAAGATAAATTCTCAGGCATAAGATTGTGAACTCAGAGTTAGTTTGCTAGGTATTGCCAAATTGGCCTCCATGATGATTTTTACCAATATACACTTCTAGTTGAAATGCAGACGAGCGGCTGTCTTCCCAGATTTCCCCATAGAGTATCCTTGAACTGCACACTCCATCTCCTCAATCCAACAAGGCTGCTGGGCCGAGTATGTGTCCTCCCTTTGCCCCAGTGGTCTAGAAATTGTCTCCAGGCAGAGCAGGGCAATCATTAGGCTCACCTCATTTACTTTTCTTGGTCTGAGGGATCACAGTCCAGTGTAGTCCTTTGTCCAATATCTGAAGGAAGTTGTTTAAAATATTTTATCCAGTTTTCTACTTGTATATAGTGGAAGATTAAATCTGTTCTTGCTACTCCATCAGGGGCCAGAAGCAAAAGTCTTCCCCTTACTTTTTCCTTGTACCCTTTCTGTTTATAGTATATAGTTGGGTTGGGCTTGGTAATTCAATCTGAAAATCTCTTATGTAGGTAACTTAAGCTACTTTACATTGATTGATATGACAGACGTGTGTGATCTCAGTGCTGTCATATTATTTTATATTATGC
The DNA here is from genome assembly GCF_000164805.1 of Carlito syrichta. Lineage (NCBI taxonomy): Eukaryota > Metazoa > Chordata > Mammalia > Primates > Tarsiidae > Carlito > Carlito syrichta. The sequence continues at coordinate 603,590 of NW_007246683.1, read as the reverse complement.
TTACTATCTAAAGTCATTCACTATTCACCTTTTTTTCCTGTTTTATTTTTGTGTCGGATTTTGCTCCAATTTAGGCTGCTTTACGTTTTCGGTGCTTTTTTTTGTCATTATAACTTCATATAACGCTTTTAGTTCTCTATTTCTTTCGTCTGTATCTACCAGTTCCCTACTAAGAAAATAAATATAATTAGTATATTTCCTCCTTCCTTCCCTACCTTTCTCCTTTCTTTCATCGCCTAATTTTAGTAAATATTATCTTTCTTACGCTTATCTTTGTACAATTTAATATGTTGCGGTTCTCTCCTTGATTTTCTTTTTTCTTTCTTTCTTCCTTTTTTTTTTTTCTTTTGAGAAAGCAGGATTTATTTTTACTTATTTATTTTTGAGTTGGAGTCTCACTCTGTCGCCCAGACTGGAGTGCAGTGGCCGCTCCCGGCCACCGCAGCCTCGCCCTGCTGGGCTCCCGCAATCCTTCCGCCTCAGCCTTCCCAGTAGCCGGAACTACGGGCTCGCGCTACCATGCCCGGCTAGGTTTTGATTTTTATTGTAGATACAGTAAGTTCCCTACATACAAAGCTTCAAGTTGTAAGCTTCCAAAGGTGAGCATATGTATTCTCATGTCCCATCATATAAGCTAGTTCACGTGTCTGATGTACATTGTCACATGTGTGCATCCTCTACAAGTGGTTGTGCTTTTATGTATTTTACTGTACAGGGATACATAGAGTACTGTAATACGGTATCTTTATTTCAAGCCCAGGATATCTAGATGCAAGCATAAAAGCAGTCAATTTTGTTAGTTGGGTACCAGCCAATTTTGTTAGTTTGGTACCTTTGTTGGACTTACGAACGTGCTCTCAGAACAGAATTCCTTCGTATGTAGGGGACTCACTGTATTTCACACTGATCATCTTTTGGTTGCCTGAAGTTTGTATATAGCAATATGCATATGTTGCTCGTCCTTTGCTTGTCCTCTTTGTTTAGCATTTTCTCTTTAATCTTTTTTTTTTTTTTTTTTTGAGTCGGAGTCTCACTCTGTCGCCCAGACTGGAGCGCAGTGGCCGCTCCCGGCCACCGCAGCCTCGACCTGCTGGGCTCCGGCGATCCTTCCACCTCAGCCCTCCGAGTAGCCGGAATCACAAGCAGGCGCTACCACGCCCAGCTGAGTTTTTGATTTATTGTAGAGATGAGGTCTCACTGCCCAGGCGGGTCTCGAACCCGCGGGCTCAGGCAATCCACTCACCTCAGCCTCCCAAAGGCGCGGGATTACAGGCTGAGCCACCGAGCCCAGCTCTCTTTAATCTTTTATACAAATTTTTTTACTTCCATTTCATCTGTTCATCTTTCTCATTTTTACTCTTTCTGTCTGTACTGTCTTCTCCCATATGTTCCTTTCAATTTTGTCTTAATTGCTATGGTGCTTGTGCCTGAGTTCTTCAAACACATGAATCATTTTCCTCCAGTTGTCTTATCACCTTTTCCCTGAGATTTTAATTTTATTATTATTTTTTTTAGTTGGAATCGCACTCTGTCGCCCAGGCTAGAGTGCAGTGGCACACTCACAGCCACCCCAGGGTCAACCTGCTGGGCTCCAGTGATCCTTCTTCCTCAGCCTTCCAAGTAACCGGAACTATAGGCATACGCTACCATGCCTGGTTAATTTTTTTATTTATTGTAGAGACGAGGTCTTGCCGAGTTGTCCAGGCTGGTCTTGAACCCGCGGGCTCAGGCAATCCACTTGCCTCAGCCTCCCAAAGTGCTGGGATTATAGGCTGAGTTACCGAGCCCAGACTGATTTTAATTTTTAATTGTGTGTGTGTGTGTGTGTGTGTGTGTGTGTGTGTGTGGTGTGTGTGTCATTCTGTCACCCTTGCTGGAGTGCAGTGGGATGATCATGGCTCACTGCAGCTTCAAACTTCTGGGCTCAGGCAATCTTCCCAATTCAGCATCCCAAATAACTGGGACCACTGGCACATGCCATCACGCCTGGCTAATCTTTTTATTTTTCGTAGAGACAAGGCCTCGCTGTGTTGCTTAGGTTGGTCTAAAATGCCTGGTCTCAAGCAATCATCACATCTTGGCTTCCCAAAGTGTTGGCATTACAGGTGTGAGCCACTGTGCCCAGCCTATTTTTTAAATTTTTAATCGATATTTTTATCTGCTTGATGATGATAGTATTTTCTGATACTTTAAAAAAATTTCTTCGTAAGTCTTGCTGATTTTTCCACAATAAAAAAGGTAATATCTTTGAATTGGTGTTTTGGTGGTTCATTTTTAAATTCTTCATTTTTGAATGACTTGAATTCCCTGGATCAAGAGGTTCTGGCCGGGGATGGTATGGAGAGGAAGACGGGCCAGTATAACCTTCTGAACTTCACAGCACATAGACGTCTTCTCTGCTAATGAGGAGACACATTGCTTTCTGCAAATATGGCTCATCTCTGTAATTCTTTGAGTAGCTCCTCTTCCTCTGCTTCTTTGAAGCAGGTGAGATTCAAGAGTGTTTCTCCTGCCAGTCTTGCTTACTACAGCTCTTGCTATTATTACTGAAAACAGAAGGTACACATTCTTACTTCGAGGAGAACCTCTCACCTATGTTTGTTGGTGCTTTCAGCTGTGCTCTCCCCACGCCCCTCCCTGGGCCATCTAGCTGCCCTCTGAGGCTTTTTCTGTGTATTCCTCCTGTACCTTTTGCTTAATGTCAGTTGTTTATACAATCCTTGAACTTATTTTGGCATCCACCTCTAATATCCATATATCTTGCTATCACTGAACATGGAGTATGTAGGGCTTTTTTCATTCTCCCTGGCTGCTTCTGTAGCATCCTCTGGAGGACCAGGCAAAAGATGTTGATTTACTCAACCATGTTCTTACCTGAAGTCTGACTTTATGTTTTGTCCTTGAAGCTAAAATATCCTGTTGTCACTGTTCTTGCACAGTCTGAAAAACGGATTATTATGTCTTAATATTTTAACTTACTTGAAATATTTGATTACGTAATTTTACAGGCTTGATTTTTATTTGTTAAAAATAATAGATTGAGAAGATAACAGAGTAAAATCGACACCACTTGGGGTGGCAGACTGACTCTCACTGGTTTCTTCTTTTGAAATGGTCATCAATACTTAAGGGGAGGCATTATCTCTGTCTCCCTGATCACAACTCCTTGGTATAGTAGTGATCAAAAATGATCATTATAAATAATCAGTCAGTAATATAATAAATAATTCAGAAATATTGTAACCATCAGTTCAGAAATTCATTTCTTATATTTTTCTTTCTTCTATAAAAGAAAATGAGAATGTATTATTTATTGTACCTATATCTTGGGATAACTGCTATTATTATCTTCATTCAACAGATAATGAAATAAAACGGTGCAGAGATAGAATTTATTTATTGTTATTTTTTATTTTTGTTTGAGGTGGGGGTCTCATTCCATCACCCAGGCTGGAGTGCCATGGCACAATCATGGTTTACCACAGCTTCTGGGCTCAGGTGATCCTTCCACCTCAGCTTCCCGAGACTGGGAATACAGGCATGCGCTACCATGCCCTGCTATTTTTTTTTTTTTTCTACTTTTCTGTAGAGATGAGGTCTAGCTATGTTGCCCAGGCTGGTCTTGAGCATCTGGGATCAAGCAGTCCTCCTGCCTCAGCTTCCCAAAACACTAGGATTATTGACATAAGCCACTGTGCCTGACCAAAAGATAGGATTTCAATTCAAGATCACATAACTCTGAAATACACATCTGTTTTACTATACTATACTATCAATACCATATATCATACTACACTATATGCCAAACTATCCTATACACTGTACTATGCTATACCCATACTATATCATACCATGCCATATTATGCTGTGCAATCTCCTTTCTTTCTGGAGTGAATTTGCATTTCTCAGAAATATAGTACTATAAAGTTTTATAAACTTTAGCAAATAACTATTATTAAATTTAAAGGCGGGTACATTCATGAAATCACTAAGTTGCTAGTAATGCCTATTTTTATTTTCCAAATGATAATTAAAAAATAATTTTTGCATGGGAAAGAGCCCTTTGTTTTTCCTCACATTTGAAACTGCCCCCAGGGAATGAAAATTTCAAAGGTGTTCACTAGTTCCCTAACTCAGGGTCTACAGCAGGGGTATATTTCCTAATCAGTAGGCCTGGGAACTCATCTGCATTTCCTCTAGGTCAAGAGGCAGAGAGACCAGAGCCCTTTCAGCTCTTATCTGAAGATAAGCACTGACAGAACATGGGTGGGTCATGAGGCAGCAGGATGCTGAGACAAAAATCCAGATTTCATTCCTGACTCTGGCTCAGGAGCTGGGGAGCCTTGGGCAAATTATCTACCTGCTTGGGATTTCAGTTTCCTTGTTTTCATAAAGAATGTGTTGGACTAGATGATCTTATATAATAAGATCTCCTTAGGGCAAAAATGAAATAATTTTATTATTTTTCTAATGCAGACTGTGTGAGTTATACTGTTATAGTTTTGAAAAATACAACTTACAAAAGTAATATATGCATATAATCTAAATAGTGTCTGAAAGGAAATGCAACACATTTAAAAAATCTATATCTCTGTGTGGTAAAATTTTCTTCTGTATTTTTCTGCCTTTTTCAATTTCTGTAACAATGAATATGTATTATTTTTGTAATCTGAAAAAGATATATTTTTTAACACATTGGAAACTGCGAAGCATCCAAAAATAGAATAAAACAACCCAAATTTTAATGTAGCCAGGATACCAGACGGAAGGCCCAACATCCCACGCATTATGGAACGATTTAAGATGTCAGGGGGTCAGGATCTCATCTGACAGATGGACTCACCAGCAACCCAGTCCTCTCAGCAGCATCCGGGGACAGTGTTTCCATAATGACTCATGGGAACAGTGCCAGCCAACCCCAGATCACAGCCTTTTCCATTTCCAGCCCCAGAGTTGTCACTGCCTGACACTGTGGTTCTCATGGAATTCTGAAACAAGCCTGGCTTCATCATAATGACTGCCTATTCAAGGCAGAAATGGGAAGGAGGATATGACTAATGACATTTGGAGGGAGTATGGGAACAAAACCAAAAATTACAGTGACTTTTTGGTTGGGACACACTGGATAGGAACAGAACTGCATATTCACAAGTCCAAGAGTGTGTGGCCTGGCCAAAGGACCAGAAGCAAAAATAAACAGCAGACCTGCCCAATTTGTCAAGTTTGAATGATGAGTCTTGCGAGTCAGACTGGGAGCTGGGCAAGAAGTCATTTGACAGGTGAACTCCTCAGAACAGGGGGCAAACTTCTTTGGTCGGGGAACTAATGTGGAGAGACCCTTGTTGGCATGAAGGATACTCCCAGTTGTCCTGCAAATACTCTTTTCCCCCTCTGCACCAGAACTGTCTCCGTGGCATCTCTCATTCTCAATGATTCAGAACAAATCATTGCAAGTTCGCAAGCTTAGACAATTGTGTAAAAGTTATGATTCCTTTTTTTTTTTTTTTTTTGAGTTGGAGTCTCACTCTGTCACCCAGACTGGAGTGCAGTGGCCGCACCCGACCACCGCAGCCTCGATCTGCTGGGCTCCGGCGATCCTTCCGCCTCAGCCTTCCGAGTAGCCGGAATTACAGGCATGCGCCACCATGC
>NW_007246683.1:595609-597921 GCF_000164805.1 Carlito syrichta | reverse complement strand
GAATTTTTTGATTTATGTAGAGATGAGGTTTCGCTGCCCAGACGGGTCTCGAACCCGCGGGCTCAGGCAATCCACTCACCTCAGCCTTCCCAAAGGCGCGAGATTACAGGCTGAGCCACCAGCCCGGCTAAATTTATGACTCTTAGTCACTCGGATTTCCATTCATTAAAATAGAGGTTCTCATGACTGGGGGCAGTGGCTTATACCTGTAGTCCCAGCACTTTGGAAGGCCAAGGTGGGTGAATTGTTCAGCCCAGGAGTTCGAGACCAGCCAGGGCAACATAGTGAAATCTTGTCTCTACAAAAAAAAAAAAAAAATTAGCAGCGGGTGGTGGTGCATACCTGTAGTCCCAGCTACTTGGGATGCTGAGGTGGAAGGATCTCCTGAGCCCAGGAATTTGAGGCTGCATTGAGCTGTGATCATCGTGATCATGCCACTGCACTCCTGCCTGGGGGACAGGGTAAGACTCTGGCTTTAAAAAAAAGAATTCTTATCCTGGATCCACAGACCTCCCAGGGGTCCATGGATTCAGATGTCCTTGAACTTGGATGAGACAGCAATTGCATGTTTATCTTCGCTAACCTCTGACCGGAATTTAACATTGCTTTCTGTAATGTGTGTTGGCAACAAACCACAGTAATATTAACCACAGTAATATTAACAGTACCTTGACATTGTCACCACTAGAAAGTTTAATATATTCCAATCACAGTACCATTGTTGCACACATCTCAGAATAATGTTTATGCTTATTGCTACTTGAAAATTACAGAACTTAGTAGACCCACTGCTAGGTCTTGTTATTTAATGCATTAATTATAAGAAGCACATTTATTACAGTAGCATGAATTCACTTTAAACAAATTCTGATAACTATATCCACTACAGTGGTTTCCTCTGTAGCCCACTGTATTTTACCTTGTGCATTTCAAAACATTCTGAGAGGCAGTCTACAGATTTCACGAGATGGCCAGAGGGTCTGCAGTGTAAAAACATTTGAGGATGACTGCATTAAAATAAACAATGCAGTACTTTCTTTTTCATCCACTTTCAACCTGAGGCTACATCTTTGGCATTTCATTAACTCTGGAGACTCTCACTAGCCAGGCAAGATGGAATAATGGGTTGGGACTCTCTGCCAATATAACTTAAATTTGTACAAAAATACATGAAGCAACCATTTTCAAGACATTGAATACCAGGCAGAAAACTATAGTGAACCCTGACAGATGGGAAATGAATGAGGGGAACTCTACAGTTGCCTAAGCGTATTGCCAGAAGCTAATGTCCAGGCATCAGTGTATGGAGGGGAAAACAGGTGGAGCGTGCTAGATTCCCTGGGTTTAGACTTCAGCTGAAAGTCTGAGTACGAAGGTGGCTGGAGTTTGCAGGACAAAGTATCAGAGAAGAAAGAGCTGCAAAGAAAAAGAAATCTGCAACTCTTCAAGGGATCTCCCACAAATTTTTAGCTGAGGACAGAGCAATGAATATGTGAGAGAAAACTATCCAAAGCTGAGAACAGAAGCACCAGAAGGTATAAGAGGTAACAATCCCTGGAGCTTACACTGAGCAGGGAAAAGTTCGCCATTTACTGGGCATTGATTTTACCTCAGTAGTGGGGAGAAAGTCCTAGATTAAATGCTGCTTTGTTCCCTTCTATTAAAACTTAAAAGTAAAAGCTGAAAGATTCATACTGGTCCCAAATACCTTAACTGAATTTCAGAACAAAATTCAAGAAAACAACAGGACTAGGAATACAAAAATGTCAAACACTCAAAAAGGTAAAATTTGCAGTGCTGGTATCCTGTTAAAAAAATTACCAGGCATGCAAAATATCAGGAAGATATGACTCACAATGAGAAAAAAATTAATCAATAGAAACTGCTCCCAACTCAAATGATATAATTAGGACATAAAGATAGCAACTTTAATTGTATTTTGTGTGTTCAAGAGGACAAAGATTAAGCATGTTAAGTTAGAGACATGGTAGATATTTTTAAAATTCCATATATAAGAATTTAAAGCCGGGCTCGGTGGCTCAGCCTGTAATCCCGCGCCTTTGGGAGGCTGAGGTGAGTGAATTGCCTGAGCCCGCGGGTTCGAGACCCGCCTGGGCAGCGAGACCTCATCTCTACAATAAATCAAAAAAATCAGCTGGGCGTGGTGGCGCATGCCTGTAATTCCGGCTACTCGGAAGGCTGAGGTGGAAGGATCGCCGGAGCCCAGCAGGCCGAGGCTGCGGTGGCCGGGAGCGGCCACTGCACTCCAGTCTGGGCGACAGAGTGAGACTCCAACTCAAAAAAAAAAAAAA
>NW_007246683.1:553061-595589 GCF_000164805.1 Carlito syrichta | reverse complement strand
TGCTGGTATCCTGTTAAAAAAATTACCAGGCATGCAAAATATCAGGAAGATATGACTCACAATGAGAAAAAAATTAATCAATAGAAACTGCTCCCAACTCAAATGATATAATTAGGACATAAAGATAGCAACTTTAATTGTATTTTGTGTGTTCAAGAGGACAAAGATTAAGCATGTTAAGTTAGAGACATGGTAGATATTTTTAAAATTCCATATATAAGAATTTAAAAGATAAGAACCACTTTGTCTGAGATAGAAGTACATGACATAGAATTTATGCCCCAGAAGAGGGGATGGATAAAGATACTGCAGAAGAAAAGTTGAGTGAACTTGAAGACATATCAATAGAAACTATCAAAAAAATACACTGAGAAAAAAAGAATAAGAAACAACGTACAGAGAATCAGTGAGCTATGGAACAATTTCAAGTGGCCTAATATAGTGCAATCAGAATCTCCAAAGGAGGAGGGAGCAAAAAAATTTTTGATGATGAAAAATATAAACTCACATTACAAAACCAAACACTCAATGAACCCCCAGTGCAATAAATGTGGAGAAAACCAAGGTACATTATAATAAAATTGATTAAAATGGGCAGTAAAGAGAAACTCTTCAAGCAGAGGGAAAACAGACACTCTATGTAGAGAGGACCAAAAATGATATTTATAGCACATTTCTTATCTGAAATAGAGCAAGTGAGAAGACAGTAGAGCAATACCTTCAAAGTACTAGTACAATGAATGAAAACAAAGCAACAAACCTGTCAAAATACAATTCTTTTTCTCCACATGTTAAATCCTTTATTTAAAAAAATCTAGAAGGGGGGGTCACACCTCATCAATAAGGGTACCTGCACAATGAATATTTGTATACCTAACCCTAAATTGTACCACACAATTTGAAAATAAAAAATAAATGAGAAAAAAATCTAGTATTAATATATATTTAATAACCAATTAAACATTTACATAATGTATACAAGTGTTTTTAAAATCTATGACACAAATAGATTTTTCAAAGTAGTTGAACAATGCTAAATCACACTTGTCTTTTAAAAATTTTATACTTTTAACTTTTTTCCAGCTTAATGTGGTATAATTGACAAATAAGAGTTATATATATTTAAGGTGTACAATGTGATTTTTAAATATTGGTGTACATTGTGAAATGATTATCACAATCAAGTTAGTTAACATATTTATCATCTCACATGGTTATCTCTTTTTCTGTGGTGAAAAAAAGTGATATAATGTTGCTTGCAGGCAGACTGTGATGCTTAAAAGTATATTATAAACTCCACAGCAACCACTAAAATAATCTCACAAAGAATTTGAGCTAATAAGCTAACAAAGGAAACAGCATGCAATAATAAGTACTCAAGCAATCCACAAGAACAGGACAAAGGAAAACAGGAATATAAAACTGATGAGAAAAATAGAAAACAATCAACAATGTGGTAGATTTGAATCCAACCACATTAATATTCATATTAAATGTAAGTGGTCTAAATTTCCTAAATATAGGGTAGAAATTGTCAGACTGGATAAAAGAGTAAGACCCAGGTATAGGCTGCCTTTAACAAAACACACTTCATTATGAAAACTAAATAGGATGAAAGTAAGAGGATGGAAAAAGATAGGTCATGCTGACACTAATCGAAAGAAAATGGCAATGATGATATTAATTTCAGATGAAGTAGACTTCAGAGCTATGTATCTACATAAACTAAGGAAGAGTTTTGGAGATGGTAAATATGTGGGCAAATAGAACATATATTTTAAAAGTCTTTGCCCTGCAAACTGGCCATGAGTCTGTTCATCTCCATGTGGTAGATTGGATAGACTCTCCACTAAATTTGTGGAAGTCTGAGGGCTGAGCACCATCAGGAGAGCTGTCAGGAGCCAATCCTGGGTTCTAGGAGTTTGTCTCAGATTGAGAAGGTGGTGAGGTCTTAATTGTAGATGCACAAAGAAAGCTACAGACTATTCATGCTGGATGGTCTGTTATATGTTCCTGACTTCTCCAAGAACAGTTTCATCTGTGGTGCTGATAAAAGTAATGGGCGTATTTGTAGCCATTATGTTGCCATGTGGAGCAACACCAGTAGGCTGTAGGCACAATGTAGAGGTCCTTATTGGGTGCCTCATATACTTTCTTCTACTTCATTTTCACACACAGTGCTCTCTTCCCATGTTACAGAGGAAGAAACTCGAAAATTAGGTAACTACTGAAAAAAACAAGATTCAGAAGTGTATCAAATACATTATCTTACATGTATGAAAAAAGAAGAAATAAGAAAAATATACAGGCATATTCATACACAAACATATTTGCTTATTTTTACAAATAGAAATACAGAAGCTAGTGAAAATAGTTACCTAGGAGGGGTGGACAGGAATGTTAAAGAGATATGAATGGCAAAGTTCCCTTCCCTTTTTAAAGAGCTGTGAGTTTTGAGTTATACAAATGTTTTACATATTTTAGAAATAACATTTACATTGAAAATCAATAAACAAAAAAGAGAAACTAAAGCTGAACATAAACTAATGAACACTATATCAAATTGATAACCTATTCATACGGAGGAAATAATTATTTCAAGTAACTAAACTCACAGTACTCTGACTACTTCCTTAGAGGTCAGTTAATAGTTTGTATTAGTAACATTGACATTGTAGAAAGAAAGAAGGCAACAAAATTATACAGAATAATACAGATGAAATAATAATAATAATAATGCAAAGTTCCTAAGCAAAAGTCTTCTATCTGTTCTATTTGTTCCTTCATGGACAAAGAGTTTCTTCTACAACTCTTAATTTCCTGTGTAAACCAAAAAGCTAGTCCTTAACGATAAAAAGAAATATGAGATGTCATTTTGATGATCATTCTCTAAATAGAGAAAATATAATAACAGGGTCCAATAAAATGTTGAAAAGATAATTTAAATAATTTAAAGAGCTGATAGTCAGTTTGGAGGAAGAGAGTGCAATGGAGCTGTTGCTGCAGTGAGTAAATAAAGAATTTCAGCTATTTAAATGCTTTAATTTCTCATGCTGAAACTAGAGGATTTCCAGAGAAATCAGTAAAAGACGAGGGTCCAATTTCAGTGTCAAGTAATTGTAGTTTGTGGGTCACAATTTAGCGTCAAAAAAATCTGAGGGACACGGTGGTGCCAGACCGATAAATAAAAGTAGTAAGAGTAGTTGGGAGGGGGGGTCTTAATATGGGAAAGAAATGTTTATCTGCTAGATTTTTGCCACAATTTCTCTAACTTCTTGGTGAATCAAAACAAAGAGAGTTGTGATGAATACTAAATAATGCTCACCAAGCACTCACTGTTTACCATGGACATTGGTCAATGAAATGATAGTGGGCTTGCTTATAGTTAAATCAAAATGACTAGTTTTTTAACTTTGGAATATGCTGTTGTCAGACATGAATATCTTATTTTCCAGAATTTTGAGTAAAATTATTACACCAAAGCAGAATGTTTCTTATTTTTGATCTTTATAAATGATATCTGATTATTTAGAGTAAAAATAAAAACAATATATTATGGGTTTTATAACATATATGGAAGTGGAATGTGGGACAGCCATAGCACAAAGGTCAGGATAGTAGAACTAGAATTATATTATTGTAAGTTTACTATACCATATAAGTTATATAATATTATTTGAAATAAGATGAATATAATTTATATATAAAAATATACACATATGTACACATACATGTATTAAAGATACATACACATATATGCTGTAAGCCCTAGAATAACCCAGAAAAAATAAAATCAAGACATATGGCTGATAAGCTGATAGTGGAAATATAATGGGATTTTTAAAAAAAAATACTCAACCCAAATGAAAGCAAAAAAAGAAAAAACAACAGCAAAGATCAGATGGAATTAATAGTAAAAAATATAACAAGAGAGATTGAAACTCAACTATTTGCTAATTACATTTTTAAAAATATTGTACTTGTGGTCCCAATCACTTGGAAGGCTGAGGTGAAAGGACCGCCTGAGCCCAGCAGATCGAGGCTGTGGTGGCACTGAGTCTTTGACCCCCCAAAATTATATATATTGTATTGATACATAATATTTTTACTTATTTGGGGGGTACATGTGATATTTTGTTACATGCACAGAATGAATGTATAATGATCAAGTCAGGGTATTTAGGGTATCCATCACCTTGAGTAGTTATCATTTCTATCTGGTGAGAAGATTTCAAGTTGTCTTTTCAGCTATTTTGAAATATACAATACCTTATTGTTAACTTTAGTCACCCTGCCTGCTATGGAACATTAGAACTTATTCCTTCTATCTGACTGTATGCTTGTCCCTATTAATCAACCTCTCTTCATTCACCCTCCCACCCATACATCCTTCCCAGTCTCTGGGATCTGTCATTCTACTCTCTATCTTCATGAGATTCACTTTTTAGCTTCCACAGATGAATGAGAAAGTACAATATTTGTCCTTCTGTGTCTGGCTGATTTCACCCAACATAATGACCTCCAACTCCATCCATGTTGTTGCAAATGGCATGATTTCATTATTTTTTGTGGCTGAAAGTCATTCCACTGTATATATATACCACGTGTTCTTTATCCATTCATTTACTGATGGATACTTAGGCTGATTCCATAGCTTTCCTTTTGTGAATAGTGCTACAATAAACATGGGGGTGCAGGTATCCCTTTGATATATTGATCTCCTTTTCTTTGGCAAAACACCCAATAGTGGGATAGCTGGATCGTGTGGTAGTTCTATTGCTAGTTTTTTGAGAAATCTCCATAATGTTTTTCATAGTGGCTATACTAATTTACATTTCTACCAACAGTGTATAAGTTTCCTTTTCTCTGTATTCTTGCCAATGTCTATTATTTTTTGTCTTTTTAATAATAGCCATTCTAACTGGGATAAGATGATATCTCATTGCAGTTTTGATTTACATTTCCCTGATGATTAGTTGAGCATTTTCTCATATACATGTTGGCTATTTGTATATCTTCTTTTGAGAAATGTCTATTCGTGTCCTTTGCTCACTTTTTAATGGGATTATTTGGGGTTTATTGTTATTGAGTTGTTTGAGTTCCTTGTATATTCTGGAAAAGTAATCCCTTTTTGGATGAATAATCACCAGTATTTTCTCCCATTCAACAGGTTGTCTCTTCGTTTTGCTTGTTTTCTTTGCTGTGCAGAAGTTTTTCGTTTAAATATATCCCAATTTGTCTATTTTTGTTTCTGTTGTCTGTATTTGAGGTTTAGCAATAAAATCTTTGCTTTGCCTTGACTGATGTCCTGAAATGTTTCCCCAGGTTTTTTTGAGAGGGTCTTAAAACTAAGTCTTTAATCCATTGTGAGTTGATTTTTCTATATGGTGAGAGACAGATGTCCAGTTTTATTCTTCTTCTTATGACTGTCCAGTTTTCCCAGCACCATTTAACAAAAAAGATGTCCTTAATATGAAAGATTTAAACACTCCTATTAAGAGATAGAGATTGTCAAGTTAGATAAAAAAGCAATATCCAAATATATGTTGCTTAGAAAAACACTTAAAATATTAAGTCACATACATGTTAAAATAAAAGGATAGAAAACAATATATCCTGTGTGCAGAAAATAATTAACATAGAAGATCAAAGACTGCTATTCTTAGGTCTTCTTGCAAGGTTGGCCTTCAGCTGGTGTGTGGGAACTTGAATTTGGGGAATATTACTACCATCCTCAGAACTGATGGCAATGGTTCTCTTTGCCTAAACTGTACAAACAAAGTGGTTTATGGTGAATGACCACTTACCTCTGGGAGTCTGGAGTTTTGATACATGTCACACAGAGAGTGTCTATGTGACCAACTCCAAGCTTTTTTTTTTTTAATTGGAGTCTCACAGTGTCACCCAGGCTGAAGTATAGTGGCACATTCATGACCACTCCAGCACTGACCTGCTGGGCTCTGGTGACCCTTTCGTCTCAATCTGCCAAGTAGCTGGAACTACAGGCACACTCTACCATGCCCAGCTAATTTTTGATTTATTGAAAAGATGAAGTCTCACCAAGTTGCCCAAACTGGTCTCGAACCCTCAGGTTCAGGCAATCCACTGTCTCGGCCTCCCAAAGTGCTGGGATTACAGGCTGAGTCACCGAGCCTGGCCAATCCCAGGCTCTTAAAAGAAAAAAAAGGTTGGGGGGTGGTGGTGGTGGTAGGGACCAAGGTCCCAAGGGCATTGAGGCTTTGATGAGCTTCCCTGGCAGTAAACATTTCACACGTATTGTCACAACTCATTGCTGGAGGAATTAAGTGTATCCTGTGTCCTGATTTTGCCTTGCATCTTTGTACTATAATCAAATATACCCATAAATAAAACACTATGCTAAATTATGGGTGTCTTCCTAGTGAATCATTGAACTTGGGAGTTGTCTTGAGGGATACAACATGAAAACACTAATTGAAATAAATTTGGAGTGGCTATATTAATATCAAAGTACATTTCAGGACTAGAATATCACCAGGAATAGAGAAGGACACTTCATAATGATAAAAGAGTCCACTAATCAAGAGGACAAAACAATTCCAAATGTGTATGGAACTAATAACAGAGTTTCAAACTACATGAAGCAAACATTAAAATAAGAGGAAAAATAGAAAAACCATATAGTTTGAAATTTCAACATTCCTTATCTGTAACTGATAAACCAACTAGATAGAGGATTAGTTAGGATATAGAAGACCTATTTGATCACAAAATTAAAGTCGAAATCAATAGCAAAAAGATACTGGAAATCTCTAAACATTTGGAAATTAGACAAAACATTTAAAAATTCCTAAAGAATAAATCACAAGGGAAATTAGAAAATATTCAGTGATGGATGAAAGTAAAATACCACATATTAAAATATATGAAATGAAACTAGATAAGTATTTACAAAAAATTAATAGGATTATACTTATATTAGGAAAAAAGGAAGTTATCAAATTATAAGTTACCAGGTAATTTAGAGGAAAAGGTTGATTTTTTTCAGTAAATGCTGTAGGAACAATTGGCTATTCATAAACATATTTCATAATCGAATAAAACGCATATAGTATAATGAGTGCTTTTTTGGTTCTTTACTCTTTTCTTTATCATTTCTAAATTTTCAAAAATAAATATGTGCTACTCTTATCATTTAAAAAAAGTTATAACAAAAAGTTCCTAGCCAGATGGCATGGCATAGTAAAAATCTGGCTATTAGAGAGTAAAGGGGAATAGAAAAAATATTTCTAAGATCATTTCTCATCTAAAATTCCATCCTCTGTTCCCATTAGTTTGTTATAACTCAAGGCAAGTGAAGGGCAACTTTTGTCACTGGGGACGGTCCCCACCACCGTGTCTTCGTGGCCCTATAGGCCTTCCCTCAACACCAACCACTCTGCCTCTCTCTGATCCATGTCTCTATCTGGGTAAAACTCCTGTCTGTTACTTGGTGTAGGTGTCACTTGCCCACACAACGTGAATGGACTCTAGGCCATTGTCTTCTGTGGGTCCTAGGATGATATTTTCATATATTGGAGGACATTTTCTTAATTAACTGAGACCACAAAAAATATAAAAGATTCTGCAAAATCATGGTATAAATGATATTATATGCAGAATCATCTGGATCAGACATGTTAAGTCTTTATACATTTATTTTAAAATATTATAAGGTTAAAAAATAGCAGAACCTGTATATATGCTGTTCCTTCTGTAAGAAATGTTCTTCTTCACTTCACCCAGCTAACTTCCTTTCATCCCTTCAAATTCAACTGAATCATTGCTATCTCAGGAAAGTCTTTCTGGACTTCCCAGACTAGATTTGGTCCAGTTATATGTTCCTGAAGATCCTGGTTCTTTCCTGTATTGCACAAGGCAACTGTATACTTATAATTCAATATTGTCTCTCTACCCTCTGGGATGTATGTCACACTGGGGCAAGGAATATGTCTGATGGCTCATCTGGGCATCTCTATCTTCTTATTCAGTGCTTGACATGCGCCAAAAATTCAGTACATGTTTGTTGAATGAGTGCATGAATTTTCCATCAGAATCAATTAACAGACTTTAAATCAAGGTTTCTACTAGAAAGATCAAATTTACTGTGATACAACAACGTATTTGTTTGACCTCAGTTAAGAGATCTTGGTAAGTTTTCTTCAAATATGCAGAACCCTATTCATTGACAACACCAAGAATATGTCGCAATCATTCCACCTCTTCCGAGTTTACCTTTTCTGTATGAATTCTCCTCTTTGGTGAATGTCCTCAGTTTTGAGATGTTCACTCTGAACTACATCCAGCTACAGTTGGTCTAAGTATTCTGAAGTTGTCTGACACTTTTGTCTCCTGGTCTTAGTCAATAGCTCCTTGAAACCAAAGAATGTTTTTGTTTCTTGCAAATCCCCATGAAGTATTTAATACAATAGACAGTGGGTGGATCTTGGTGGTTGATTGCCACTAACTTACCCAACACACTTCGTAAGTATCTGTAATATACCAAATGCTTTCATCATCTGATAACTGCATCAAAACTGGTGAGGTGGCTGGGCTTGGTGGCTCAGCCTGTAATCCCAGCACTTTGGGAGACTGAGGCAAGTGGACTGCCTGAGCCCACGGGCTCAAGACCAGCCCAGGCAATTTGCTGAGATCTCATCTCTACAATAAATGAAAAAAAAAAAAAGAAAAAAATTAGCCGGGAGTGGTAGCGCATGCCTGTAGTTCTGGCTACTTGGAAGTCCGGGCAGAAGGCTCGCCAAAGCCCAGCAGGTCAATTCTGGGGTGGCCGTGAGCCTGTGTGCCACTGCACTGCAGCCTGGGCAACGGAGTGAGACTCCAACTCAAAAAACAAAACAAAACAAAACAAAAAACCAGCGAACTGACTCTGTTTAAGGTTATTTCTAACCTTTGGAGGTGGCAGTCTCTTTTTAGAATAACAAAAGCTAGGGACTTCGTGGAAAAATCCACATTCACAGAATGAAGTTTTAGTAACCTTAGACTAAGTGTTATATTAAGCAGAATACAAAGAATGTAGCATAAAAATGCATTTGTTTAATACAAGCCAGGGTTGTCTGTGACATATTATTTTATGATTTTGTATATGTGTGATACCATGTAGAATCGGTCTTTGGTGGCAACTAGCTGAATAATTTGAGGGATTAAAAGAATAATTTTGGAGAAGGACATTAACACTAAGTCCCTTCACTGTGACCACTTTGTGCTGTGCCCTTTTTACACTTGATCACATTTCATGACAAAGCAACTCTGGAGACAGCTGTAATTGACCCCATTCTACAGTTGAGGAAACTGATGTTCAGTGGGTTACACACTAGTCTGAGACAATGCAGTTACTCCAATGCAGTGGAGCCAGGATTCAAACCCAGGTCTGCCCAGCACAGAAATTCCAGAACTCTCTGTTATATCACATACTTCTCAAACCTTAGCCAGACTTTGTAGATGACTACAGCTGCACAAATCTCACTTTGGCTTGCTCTGTAGAAGTTGTACTCACAAGTCCTATAATGCACCTTTTACTTGGGCCCATCAATACTTTTGAGGGTACAAAGTATTAAAAATGTACCTGGGCATGTGAAAAGAAGCATTTTGTCAATAAGTATAAAAATGTAAGATCTTAGGATAAAAATAAGAAAGATATTGTTTCCTTTGCCATTCACCTCACACAAGGTTGTAAAATTCCACCATTATTATTAAAAGGAAGAGCACCTAATTTAGTAGTTCTCATCCTTATTAGACTCAATGCCTTCCTTTAAAACAAATATTCTATTTTTCTAAGATCATGTAATAAATTCACAGATAACCTACCTATGTACATAGTTTAAAAGTAATTAATGTAATACTTCAAATACAATACAAAGAAGAAAGCAAGAAAAAATAATTTACAATAAGAGAATATATATCTCAATATGTACATATTCAGGCAAGTTTAGACTAGAAGATACAACAAACTAATCAGTTTTTTGCACGAATATGTAGTATCACACATATAAATACAGGTTGATCGAGGAGTGTTAGATTGAGGATTCAAATACCGTGAGCACTGTTGCTAACAGAGATGTGATTTTTCTGAAAAGGTGACCAACTCTCAGTGGAGTTTCAAACAAAATGTGATACAACTTTTCTAAATGTATGTGTGTTACATTCCCGGAAAATTCAGTGCATATTAAAACTGTGCTAACGTTACATTCTGTCTATATGTAAAACAGAGCATTACAAATGCAGATAATTACAAGCAGAATTTGCCCCTGCATCAAAGTTTGGGAAAATATTCCAAAGTTGTGTGGGATGTGGGACAATCATTTGCATGTCAGGGTAGCTCCACAGGCATTGCCTAGTGTTCCTGGTTCTGCTCTTAAATGCTAGCATTATTTTTCCAATTATCGTGCCCACCACCACCACCACCACCACCATCACATTTCCAAAATCCTCCATTGCGAAACACTAGTCTAATATGTGCCAGCACTGTGATAAACTCCCTACAAATATCATTTAATAATTCATTCATTTTTCCCCATTCAACAAACACTGTCACACACCCTCTAGATGCCAGACATGGTGCTATGCTCTGGATATTCAGGTGTGAACATGACAGTCAATGATTCCTGACTACAAAGAGCAAATGATCTAATAGAGGAAGCAGATGACAAAAACCTACAAGCAAATGAATATATAATTATAAACTGTGTCAAGTGCCATATAGGAAAGAACTGGTTACTGTGAAACAAAGACACTTGAATCTATTCTAAAGAAGAGTATCAGGAAAGTCTTTCTGAGGCAGTCAGTTTAAACTCAGATCTCAAGGATGTCAAAGAAGTAGCTTTGTAAAATTATTCTATGCTTTTTCCAGAGGAAGTCATACCACTTCTAAATAGTTGAACCTATTTGAACTCAAGTCTCTCTAATTCCAAAGGTCATCAACTTTCCAGATCAAAAAGTGGATGAATAATTTTCCCAAAGAAGATAAACAAATGGTCAACAAGTACATGAAAAGATATTCAACATCATTAGTTGTTAGGGAAATACAAATCAAAACCACTATGAGGTACCACTTCACACAAGAATGGCCATCATTTAAAAAAAATTTTTTTTAATGTGGGCGAGGATGTGGAGAAATAGGAACCCTAGTGCGTTGCCTGTGGGACTGAAAAATGGTTCAGCCATGATGGAAAATAGTATGGCACTTTCTCAAAAGGTTAAACATAGGATTGCCATATGACCCAGCAATTTGACTCCTAGGTATATAATCCATTCATAATAGGTACTCAAATCCTTATACATGAATGTTTATAGCAGTACCATTCACAAAAAATCAAAAGGTGGAAAAATCCAAATATCCATCAACGGATAAGTTGATGAACAAATTGTGGTACATCCATACAATGAAATGTTATTCAGCCATAAAAACAAATGAAGTTTTGATATATGTTACAATGTGGAAGAATCTCAAAAACATGATTTGAAGTGAAAGAGGCCAGACACAAAAGATCACATCTAGTATAATTCTCCTTATATGAAATATTCGGAATAGGATGATCCATAGAAACAAAAAGCAGATTGGTGGTTGCCAGGGGCTGGGGGTCCTGGGGAGAGTAGGGAGTAACTGCTTTATAAGTACAGAGTTTTTGCTCTGAAAAGATGGAACTAGGTAGAAGTGGTGGTTGTACAACATTGTACATGTAGTAAATGCCACTGAATTGTTTATTTTTAAATTGTTAATTTTATGCTTTGTGAATTGCACCTACATTTTTAAAAAATGGATAGATACATGCTCTTGCTTTCTTAGATTTATATTCATCTGCTTATTTATAAACAAAGACCTGGCTTATTTATCTATTTTCTTCCAGTATAAAGGTCTATGGTGGGTGGAGAATGTCACTCACCAGAAGTTTTCTCATGAGGAAAGCAGTTTAAAGACAGGGGAGTTCCACTTCTTAATCGCAGGACCTTTCTCAACTCCTCTGGCAGAGAGGCCAGGGAGGAACAGGGGGTATGGTGCTGTGGGAATCCCAACCACCTGTGGGCCTGGTGGGCAGATGAGGAAGACATCTTTGTGGGGACCTCCTAGGGGAGAGAGCACTGTGTAGGGGATGAGGAAGAAGAGGGACTGCATGGTGGCAAGGAGTCACCAGGAGGACGATGGGGAGCAGGGAGGTGCTACTTCCTGGGAAGAAAGGTCTGAATGGAATTTGTGCTGGGTGATACCCCTCAGGCCCACTCTGTAGGAATACAAAAGTAAAGCTCCACATTCTTCATGACGATTCTTGTTGTCGGGCATTGTGGCTCATACCTGTAATCCCAGCACTTTGGAAGGCTGAGGTAGGAGGATTGCTTGAGCCCAGGTGCTCTAGACCAACCTGGGCAATATAGCAAGATCTTGTCTCTACAAGAAATCAAAAAATTATCCACGCATGGTGGTAGGCCTGTAGTTCCAGCTACTCAGGAGGCTGAGGCCTCCTGAGTAAGAAAGATCACTTGAACCCAAGAGGTCAAGATTATGGTGAGCCACGATCATGCCACTGCACTCCACGGGTGACAGAGTAAAACCCGGACTCAGAAAGCTTCTTGATGATGGAGCTGTTTTCTCTTAAATTGTAAAGGAATGTACAAGGACATAGAACTCATTTGTTCATAGGTAAAATATTAAAAGTTGGAGGAATTAAGGACCCTAATTTTATCTGTGAAGGTGGGGACCATGAATATTACCAGAAAGGGAAGAGGATCGTGCTGAGGGAGGGTTTTGGAGAGGGTAAGCCATCCGAATTGATGAGGATACAGCTGAGATTGGGATCCAATTTTTTGTAGTTCCGTGTCCCTTCTTTCTTTCCTTCCTTCCTTCTTTCCTTTCTTCCTTCTTTCCTTCCTTCCTTCCTTCTTCCTTTCTTTCTTCTTTCCTTCTTTCTTCCTTCCTTCCTTACTTTCCTTCCTTCCTTCCTTCCTTCCTTCCTTCCTTCCTTCCTTCGTTCCTTCCTTCCTTCGTTCCTTCCTTCCTTCCTTCATTCCTTCTCCATCACCCAGGCTGGAGTGCAGTGGCATACTCCCAGTCACTGCAGCCTCCACCTGCTGGGCTCTGGCAATCCTTCTGCCTCAACTTCCCAAGTAGCCGGAACTACAGGTACGTGCTACTATGTCCAGCTAATTTTTGATTTATTGTAGAGATGAAGTCTTGCCAAGTTGCCTGGGTGGGTCTCAAACCTGCGGGCTCAGGGAATCCACTGGCCTCGGCCTCCCAAAGTGCTGGGATTACAGGCTGAGCCATCGAGCCCGGCCCATGTCCCTACTTTCTAAGTCAGGGTTCACTGTAGATATCAGAAACCACACTAGCTATTTTAAGAAGACAGGGACTTAATACAAGGAACTGTATGCTTTAAAAAATCACCAGAAGTCTCTAGGCACAGGTCTCAGAATGGGCCTGGAAGAACAAGGCACTTGAATGGTACGCCAGGAACTGCCACAACCAGGAGGAAGGAGAGTTGAGAAGCTGCCCTAGATGTGCTGCCTGTCAGACACCTTCCTTTAGTTGCAGTCCAGGGATCAGAAAGCCGCTGCAGAAGCACTGACTCTTAAGCCAAGCAGTGATTTTCACCCATACCAGCAAAAAAATGAGTGCTCTGTCCCCTGCCTCTGGCGGAAAAGATGGAAGCTGGGCCTAATAAGACTGTAGCACAATCCAACATAGTCTCAGTGGATTCATCAGCAGAAACCATAAAAGTATGGTCTGCACCTTCCTTCTGCCTTCCAAACTTTGTACAAGGATACTCAACAGACCAGAGAAAAATCATATCCAAAAGCTGAGCTGAAAGGGATCTTGGAAAATGCAGTTGCTAGCTTCTAACCTTGCAGTACATGAAGGTCCGCTAGAAAGGTAAAACAGACTGTGTGTCAATCCATAGTATCCTTCTCACCTTAGCCTCCCATAGGCTCTTTCTTCTCTTTTTTTTATTTTTAATTCTTGCTCTTGGCTGGAGTACAGTGGCTCTGCTGCCTCAACCTCTCAGGCTCCCAAGCAATCCACCTGCCTCCACCTCCTGAGTAGCTGGGTCTACAAGTGCATAGACACAATGCCTAGTTAATTTATTTTTTATTTTTATTTTTTCAGAAACAAGATCTTGTCATGTTGTCCAAGCTGGTCTCAAACTCCTGGGCCTCAAACAATCCTCCTCCCAGCTTGGTCTTCCAAAGCACTGATATCACAGGCATGAGTCACTGTACCCAACCCCATTAGACTTTTTCTTCATCTTAAAAAGTATTGTAAAGTGACAGAGGATCAAAATTTTTATTGAAATATTGAAGTTCTAACTCTTGTCCTCAAGAGTTCCGTAGATGGCAAATTCTAAGTGAAAAGCCTCTGTAAGATACTGATTTTTCACTAAATTTTATCTAGACCTGAGGAAAATCTGAGAATTTTGGAGTAGCAAGGGAAATCACTTTGTTCTCATCTTAAAGCTGGAGAAAGAAAAGCTCAAAAAAGTCTAAACCCTTGATGTTTATATTCTGAATTGAGACTCAGACACAAAATACCCTCTCATAGAAAATAGTTGCTATTCTAGAAGGAAGCGCCTAACATCATAATTTCATAGGTTTTGAAAGAGTTCATGGGCTGCACAGTCAGATGTGCAACAGAGCTGTCTTTTTATGCCTGAAGCAAATTCCAAGTGCCCCTCCAATTTGCCCCCCTAATTTGCCAAACCATGGGACAACAAACCTGCAATTAGAGTTGTATTTTTAAATTGTGTAAGTTTTATGTGGCACTTTTTCCCCTACACACAGTTGCACCAAAATGCTGTTATTTTCACAGAGGAAATACAAAGAGTGGGCTTAAAATTACAAGTCACATTCTAACTCAGGAAAGGGAAGTGGGTTCTCTGGGGCAACCTCCAGGCTGGATTCTAGGCAGCTGTCCCAACCTCATGACTCCACAGTGTCCAACACCTGGAACACCCATGGCCTGCCCCGGAAATATGAAGACTCCTGCTTCCAGTTTTTCCATACAGATTTGTGGCACCTGATTAGCCACTTGGCGTGTGTGTGCAGCGTGCTTTTGGTTGGAGCTAATGAAGAGGAAGTTTGGTCCCTGGCTCCATGTCACTTAAATGTCAGATATGTTCTCATTGCCCCCACTGGTGAAATGTTCTTGCCCCATCCCCCACTGAAGCTCATGACATTTTATCTGCTCTAGAAATGACAGAAGATGGGTCCCTCTGGGATTCACGCGCCTCTGCTGGGATTTTCACACCATTCGCCATGTTAACATGAAGCAACAGCTGGGTTGAAGAGAGGTGATAAAAATAGCATCATCACACTGCAAGCAAGCCGCATGGAAGGGAAGGGAAGTCAAGTTCTTAAAGCAGGGTGGCACTGATTCCTTCTTTTCTCGGTCCAGAACTACATTTCACAGAGCACTCACTTTTTCAGAAAGAGCATAGTGAATTTCATTTTCGTTTCCATATAAGTGTTCACTAGGAGAATGTGAATAGGGCAGAAGCAATCTGCCCTCCTGTTTCTCACCTGTAGGCCCCCGGTATTCTGATTCTTAGCTGGTGGATCAGGCAACCAGACGGCATGGTCCCTGAACGCATGAGCTCGGCCAATTCAGGAACTTGGTTTTCAAGGTTGCTGTGAGTTGCTGCAGAAACTTCCTGCTATTACCCTATCTTTCCATTCATTAAAGTGTAGTTTGCAATTGAACATTCTGACATAACATAGCTGAGATTTTTGGCAGTGATGTTAACCATATTCAAGTGTTTCCTTCAAACGATGTTAAGTTTTTATATCCTCATGAATGCTTGCTGCCTTCCTTTAATAACCTGAAAAAGACAAACTTCTTTCAGGAATTTCATTGTTCCACTATTTCCCCTGTACACATTTACCCCTTTCAGAAGTGTCTTAGGTGTGTATATATTTATAGAGCCTGGGTGTGTGTAGCGGATTAGAATTTGACATCTTATAAAAAGTCAGCAATCTGAATAGATCTTAGAGATGAGGTATTAGAAGTCTAGTATTTTAGAAGTCTGCATAAGATCTTATTCTTTTCCTTCTAAACTATTTGGTCATTTCATCACAAAATTGTATTTTATCAGAAAGGAGACATTCACCAATTCAGCCTAGGGGTTTGAACATAGCGTCCTACATTTTTATGACAAAAATGAGTAGAAAAGTTATAAAGGGAAGACGGTAAATTAAGGGTTTCCTTCCCTTCTTTCATACTGAAAAATGTAATCTACTGTGTACAGTTATCATAGTAGATCTTTTAAGAGGAAAATTAATTGGCTTGAGTTTCTAGCTACTAAACAACTGAAAATCTTTAAAAACCCATTCTCATTACAATGCAAGGTAGTAGAGTGAACAATACAATGCCAAAACAAATAGGTGATTTTTAAATACCCACACAAATGGGAAGTTTGTTTTCTTCTTGGACGATTTGTTCTCTTCTTAGACAACAAGCGGTTTTGTAAGTTCTCTAAATCAAGTGTGCTGTTTGTTGCAGGCTGAATTACAGCAACGGAGTTACTGTTCCCCAAAACTTTAAAAAGTGTTGTGTAATATGACACAATGTGGTTAACTGAGATTTTAAACCTAAGTTATGACATTACTGAACCCTGAGCAGGCTTCACTTAAGTTTAAAAATCGCGATATGGATATGGTTCTGCATCTCTGACCTACCCCTCGAGCAAATACACAAGTGTGAGCCAGCCTAGGGCCAGCATAGCAATAATATTATTACTTACTTCATCTCTAATTCACAAGCAAACCTCAGTACCTCCTATTTTACAGATGAGAAAAGTGATGCTAAGAGAAGTTAAAGAACTCGTCCAAGCTGATATAACTAAATGGGACTTGGAATCCTGGTCTACTGACTCCGGAGTTGACATTACAGCCACTCCCATGAGTCTGCATTTGTCATTTGAACCTTTTTGGATTTATGTCATGTTACTTGCTGAGGTCTTTTGTCTTTGTGTGAATCAAAATTAAATTATGATGACTTTTATTGACTTCTTAGCCTGGACATGTGCAAAACCAAACAGAAAATAAAAGATCACAGATGGGATTCTGGAATAATTATTTCTCCAACAATTTTATAAATGTATCTTGCTTGGTTGGCCAGATGCTAAAGTTGTATCGCAGAAGTTTGGGCTGCTTCTGAGGAAATAGGCTGCTTCCTGTGTGCATTTTTCAAGTCTGTTGTGGCTTCAGCCCATACCATCTCCATTATGCCCCCAAGGCACATCTGGGCAGAGTGTGTGCTTGGGGCAGAAAGGCCAGATCCAGCCAGGCCAGCAACCCAAAAGCATAGAGTTGGGGAGCATTCAAGCATTCACAGAACCGCAAGTACAAGGGCATGTGAACGCCCACAGCCAAAAGTATAAGAATCAGAGGCCTGGATGGCCAAACAACACGGTGAAAAAGAAGATAGTTTTGGGAAGTGTGGAGAGGGAAAGACTAAAAGCAACTGGCAGATGCAGAGACCGGAAGGGAGAGAAGGGTATGAAAAGGTAGAGGAAGAAAACCACATCTGTGCAGAGAAGAGTTGGTGCAAATTAACCGACATTGAGAGATAATGCCTCCATGTCTAGGCATACTGTGGAATCATCTCTCCCATGCCACTTGTTTTAGTTAGGCTACTCTTGATCGGCGATGTGGGGGGAGGCTTCATCAGATACATTTTTAGCTAAAATAAGAGAACGTACTACCTCCCGCAGCCGAACTGTGGGAGGGCAGGTAGGTGCTGGCCATGGGAGCAGGTGAAGGCAGGACCCAGCTAACAGCAGACCCTTCTCTGCTACTCTTGGCCCTTCTTTGTGGGTGGGTTTCACTGCCTCAGACTGTTCCTCTTGGCCCTTCTTTGTGAGTGGGTTTCACTGTCTCAGACTGTTCCTGCATGAGGCAGGAGATACCATGCCTGGTCACTGGGCTCTGGGGCTCCTCCTTGCCCCAGTTTCCAGACAAAAAATGAGAGACCTCTGACCTCCTTAAACCTTCCCTACCCTGGAATTTAAAAACTCTTGAGAGAGTTAGGTCAGGTGCCCACCCCCTGGGCCATCATTGCATGTAGGGGCAGGTGAGGCACTGTGATTGGCCCAGGTTTGGTCATGTGTTCACCTCTTGAGGCAATCACTGCATCTAGGGGCAGATGAGGTTCTATGATTGGTCCAGCTTTGTCTTTACCATCTATAGGGGAGGAGAGGCAAAGTTTTTTTAACCAGGTGCAGAGCAATCAGGGATGCCTGGCAGGTGAAAACAGTAGAGGTCTACTTTACTGTCCACCTGTTTTCCTCACGTTCCAGCAATGGCTTAATCTATCAGGACTCAGCTGAGAGCAGTCAGGCGGTCCTTGTTGGATGGTCATATCAGGATCTGAGGGGAGGGCACCATTCCAAAAAGTATATTAAATTATATGATTTGTTTGCTTTGAATCACAATCTTTAACTTCACTTGAAGTTTCAAATAATATTGGAGAAGGATACACAATATTTATTAACCAAAATGAGGCATGAAGTAAAAATGTCTGAGAAACAACATGAGAAGAGGGGGCTTCTCCAACTGCATTGCCGATAGCAGAATTCATTTCTGTGAGGACAAAGACTGACTGGGTCTCTTCGGATCTTTGTGGCATGAATGGCAGAAACGGTCCAGAATGGCCAGCCACATGCAGAGGGAGTGGGGGAGAAGAAAAGGAACCGCCTGTGTACTGAGCACCTACCGATATCAGGCACATGGTGTGCACTTTCTCAAAGTGACCCCATTTCATCCTTTTGGCATCTCAGCAAGGTGCAGCTGCTCAGGCTATTTGTCATAGATGCACCCGGCCTTAAGACGGGCAACTTGGCAACTTGCTTAGACTCTCTTTCAAGGTGCTTCCAAGTTTGCCACGTGGATAACAGTCCATTGCGTCTGAGTCAAAGTACAGGGAAGATTGATGAGATGCTGTTGGCAAAGCCAAGAGTGATGAAGGCACTCCTTTCTGTTCTGAAGCCTTATTAGGAGAGCAAGAGTTCTTTCAATCCAGCATCCACTGGGGTTTTGGTCATGCTGCAGTCTTGAAAATGACCAGCCTGTTTCCATTTCCTGCCTAGAGCTAGCTCTCAGCAGAAAGCCGTGGGGGTGAGTGCAGGGTTGGGTGACCACAGGCAAAATACTGCTGGAGCCACATTGCCCTCACTGTGAAACAAGGGTGACTATGCTAACCTTCGGGGCTTTTAGTGAGGGACAGAGGACAACGATGAAGTTTCTGGAGCGGCGCCGGGCACAGAGGATGTGCTGGATTCATGCAGCCAGTGTTACAAAGGGAGCATAAAACATCTGCCAACTTATTTTTATTTTATTTATTTATTTATTTCTACCCTGAGCTTGGAGGCCTAGCTTTGCTCAGCTTTCTGGATGCCAGCCAAACTAAATTAACACTCTTATCTTCTGGCCCCGGCAGCTGGCAGCCTCCCTGTAGGTTCTTGCGGCATTCTTTTTAGGCTCAGCCGTGTGTGCTGGAAAACTGTCCTGGGCCATCCCAGACTGTCTTCTACCCTGAGCTCTTTGGTCTACTCCAGGGCCAGCTGAGTCTTTGCTTCTGTGCAGGCCACGGGAGGTCAGTGGGGCAGTCCTGAGCCCAGCAAACTGTGGAAACACCAAACATCTTGCTGTGAGAGTGAGGGAGGGGCCAAAAATCTTTAAAACAACTGCCTCTGCTGGCTAAAACTTTACCCAATTTTGCCAGAGGGGATTCAGCTAGAGGTATGGGATGCATCTAGCGATGTCAGCAGTATCCCAGGTTTTGTCAGGTGAAGCTTCTCAAACTCTAAAGTGCATGCTAATCCCCTAGGGACCCAGTTAAAGTGCAGCTTCTGACTGAGGAAGTCTGGGGTCGGGCTGAAGACTCTAAAACTCTAACAAGCTCCCAGGTGATGTCCAGGATCTGTCTAGATAACCATTTTCTAAGGAGGTAGGCTCTATGACATGATTTAGCAAACTTCAGCCATTGTTTTGGCCACGTATCTTTTTGTTATTTAGCTTTCAAGATTTACTTTAAATATTTAAGTTACTTTCCTTCAAATTGTCGCACCTTTGAACTTAAGTATATTGCCATGAAATCACAGCTTTGATAAATGGTTTTTGTTTTAGTGCACCTTAAAATGAACACAAAGGCATTACAATAAGAAATATATGTCTATGATGTTATGTGCCTCTAGTGGTGTAGCATTGTTCTAAGAAACACTGGATTTGGGGTTTCTGGCAACCACAGGCTGGACTGCCCAGACTTGGTTTTCTGGACTCTTATTTCAACAGAGTTGGTGCTTCTAAAGAGCACTGGGGATACTAGAGGGGAGTTGGGGTGATTTTTGGACAATGTATTAACTGTAGCAAAGAGCACCTTCCTGTGCCCAGCAAGCTGTGGGGAAGCGGAGCTCTCCTATCAAATGCTAGGTCACCTAAGAGCATGACAGACAGCAGTGGGGGGTCTTCCTCCAAAGCCACATTCAAATTGCTCTGTGTGCTTGGCCACACATTTGTGAAAACCTGTGCAGTGACTACAGAATAGAAAAGAAAAATATACAAGATCCCTGCCGATTCCAAGGTGCTTGTTTACAAAAAGTCCCTGGTGAATTGTTTCATTTATAATTAAATCTAATAATAAGCCATTGTGGCTAAATTAATTTTGAGCTAATTTCACAGGAACGCCATGTCCTGTATCACTTCTGAACAAAAGAGCTCAGTGTCGTGCAGTATGACTCATTCTGAGGCCAGGTCTTTAGGAGGTTGATGAATAAATACTGAGTTAAGAGGGCCCCTGCTTAGGACCCCTGGAGGCCAGAGACACCAGCATGATGGGATCTGAAAGCTCCCGTAGGTTATGTGTGGGTCGCTGGCCAGAGATTGGCTTTCTGCTCAGAGCGCCAACCTCCGAACAGCCCTTGACTGAGTCAAAGTTTTCCACTAGAACCTGGCCCACTCTGACCACAGCCTGGAGGAGCCAGTGTCCTGACCACAGGTGTTTCTGCACAGGCATTTCTGCACAGGCTCTTTAGTCCTATGAACTTCTTGATGTATCAGTCACCTTTGCAAATAGAATCCCACTCCACCTCTAGTGGAGAGGTCTAGATGAGTCTCTCCTTTTTATGGGTACAATAAGTAAGCTCAGACCACCCCAAGTGGTCACCTCAAGGCCAGGCAAGAAGGAAGGTTCGGAGCTGGGATTTCCACCCAGACTCTGTGAGTCTGATTATTCTGTCCCTTCAAGGAAACAGTGATCATGAAGAAACCCTACCCCATCCATGTGGGTTGCCCAAATCTTCCCCCAGTGAGGATCTACAAAGTTTGTCTGGGACCTCTTCTGAGCTTCAGAAGTTTGGCCAATAGTGGTCTCTCACTTTTGAATGTGACAACAGACTTTGAGAACAGACTTTGGGCCTGTCTGCTCTATGGCAGTGAGGGTGAGAGGGCCAAGGGAGCTCCAAGGAACCTCAGCCTCAGAAAGGGGAGGCTGAGGATGCCAAGGACAAGCTTAGTAGAAGTTCTTAGTTCTTAGTAGGGGTCCTTGGGAGAAATGGCTACACTCAACCTTCCTTCCTTTGTCAAAAGGACAAATTCATCCATGTTCCACCTTCTATGGAATTAAAGCTCCAATAATATGTGTCTTAATTTTCACAAGCAATACGCACTTGCCTTCTGGTGTTTTCAACCATATTAGAAAATAATTCTTTCCTGGTTGTGCAACTGACTTGACTTACTACGATGACCTTTGAAAGCATTCACAGAGCTGGTCCTTTAGAGGGTTTCTGAAGCGATGCATTTTAATTGAGGTTGTTACTGCAAACAACAAGATCAGGTTAGTGGTATTGCTCCTGTGTTTCCTGTTTGCTTGTTGCCACCATGGCCTCCTGAATAGCTTGGCTTTCCCAACAGAAACAGTTTATATCTGAAGGCAAGAACAGGGCCATTGGTTGGAAAACTTGGAATCCTGGAGAACAAATGCTGTGAGGCGTCTTGCCTGTGTTGGGGCCTGGGGGGCATGACATTTCCAGCGGAATAGTCCTTTACCTTGGCCCCAACTGTGTGTTAAGTGAGCCAAACTCTTTTAGAGTTTCTAGCAACAACCTGAATTGATGAACTGCTTTGTTCTAATCAAAGGCTGTCAGTGGCATCAACAAGGAGGGTAAACCCTGAGCAAATGGTGACTATAAGAATTAGATAAAGAGCCGGGCTCGGTGGCTCAGCCTGTAACCCTGCGCCTTTGGGAGGCTGAGGTGAGTGGATTGCCTGAGCCCGCGGGTTCGAGACCCGCCTGGGCAGCAAGAACTCATCTCTACAATAAATCAAAAAATCAGCCGGGCGTGGTAGCGCATGCCTGTAATTCCGGCTACTCGGAAGGCTGAGGCGGAAGGATTGCTGGAGCCCAGCTGGCGAGGCTGCGGCACTCCAGTCTGGGCGACCGAGTGAGATTCCAACTCAAAAAAAAAAAAAAAAAAGAAGTAGACAAAGGGGCAGGAGCCATCTCCACCAGCCAGAGTGATCAGTGCATTCCCAGGGGTGAGAAACTTCAAGAGCAGCACCCTGAAACAGTTGCTTCTCTTGTCATGCTTCTTTTTGTTATCTGATGGCTTGCCGCTGACCTTCCCTCCAGGCTGTGAAACAGTAATCATTGCTCCTGGGGGAGGTGGCCTTTCAGTGGAAACAGTGTCCTTGTAGACAAGAGGCCACCAGCAAAATGTGGGCCGGAGGGAGCTGCCTTGTTGGCCCACCTGGAACGGTCACCCTAACTGGGCCTTGCATTTCCATCTTCCTCCCCACAGGCAATGGGTGGGAGGTGGTCTGTGATATTCACATCCCAAAGTTGAGCTTTTCCCCTCTCCTTGCCCTGACCTCATTTCACCAGAATCTGGTTTCATCTCAGTGTTGCGCCCCTCGTCAAGAGAGGGAGGGCTGGCACAGCCCATTAGTGAATAACTCTACTGTTGGCCGGTCAAGCAGTCCTGGCCACAATGGCCTTTCCTTCAGCTTAGTCATCTCTTCTGGCCCTTAGGGGAGGAGCTCCTCTCCTCCATACCTTGCTGGCTCCCTGCTCCTCCACAGGGGAGAATCTTGCCTCGTGCTTCCCAGCTGTCTCATAACTCCCCCTCCCAGCCCCTTGATCCTCCTGATGCCTCTGCTCTTATTCCCCAAGGCAGAATCTCTTTGTCCCCTCAGACTCCCACTTGCTGCTTGGCTTGCATCCATGATTAGAGCATCTTGAAGACTATCAGAGAAACTTCTCAGCCCGCCCCCAATGTGTCTTATGTGAAAAGAGAACACTTGTCATTTGTTTCGGTTTTCCAGCACCTAAACCTTGATCTTTATTTGGAAAATGGCCTTTTTTTTTTTATCTCTGGGAAGAACAAAACCACCTCTCTGAAAGGTGGTATGATGGTCAGATCTTTCTTTTTTCCCAACCTGCCTTGCTGTGGAGCTCAAAGCCATGCAAATGCACCAATGCCAGACTCAGAGCCAGTGACTCAGGAGAGAAGAGATGATGGTGACCATAGTAGCGGTGGCAGTTACACATGGCTCCTGGGGATGTGTGGAGTTTCCCATCAGCCTTGTACTGTGGCATACTTGCTCCTCACAGATTACCTGTCCTCTAACCCTTTGCAGGATTCTGTTTGTTGCTCAGTGTCCTTTTGAGAGACTCCCTTTCTCCTAATTTAGCCAGGATGGATTTCTGTTGCTTGCTACTAAAAGCTTGTTGCAAACAGCATTTGTCTCTCCTTAAAGCACATCCCAGCTCCTGTCGTTGAGGTATTTTTCCTTTATCCTATTTTCCTTGTTGGCCTGCAGTCTCCAAGCAAGGAAAGGGAGGGAAAGTCGCCTGAATTTCTGAATGGATTTTTTTCAGCAGGTAGCAGTGACAATACTCTTTAAAAAGCATGACTTTTGTTTCTTCAACAAATAAATTGAAGGCGAAGGGGAGAGACAAAGGGGAAGTAAGTCTCTTGGAGAAGCCCATGTACGCAATGAAGCACTGAAGGATCTCAGGCAATGGGTCACAAGTGGTCTCCCACAGCCCCCAGCATCCAGGGTGGCTCAACCAATGCTTCTGTGCCACGGAGGGAGTATAGACATGCCCAAGAGCAGGCTGGGGAGCCTTGGTAGTGGGATAAAGAGGACACAGAGGCACCTGCTTGGGCTTGGCAACTGGAGTGTAAAGGGGCCACAGATACAGGCACAGTGGAGTAGGTGTCAATGTCTTGGGGCCAATTAGCATTGAATATCTGAGCCACAGCCACACGGTGCCCCCAGTCCATAATGCAGCCAACTTAAACTTAATACCTAGTGAGAAGGGGAGGAAAAAGGAATGGAAAGAAAAACCCACAACTGATTCAGTTTTTACCCAAAAGAGGCTGAGTAAAGCCTGGTAGTGATTGGATGGAAATATGGGCTTGGTAGTTCAGTTCAATCTGAAAAAATAAAGTAAGCCTGCATAATTGTGCAAAATGTACTCCCTCCTCACCTCCTGGGGCTACCCTCGATTTGGTAAGTGCTAGGTTCTGGGAGGGTGTGGAAATTGGGGATAGAAAGACATCCATCTTCAAACTCAGCTTTATCTTCTTCTTTTGGAATTCCTGGCTTTCTGCACTTCATGTGGTTACAGCTCGGAACTTCTTGGCAGGAAACATATGTCTGCAAATTGGCCTTGAAAAGGGATACCTATATGCAGGTCATATAGAAGGGCCAGGATCTTTATTCTGGGAAATTCTCTGCTTTCCTGGGAAGAAAAATACTGCAGTGAATGAAAATGAGGTGAAACAAAACCAAAAGGATCAATACATTTCCATCTGCCTTTGCTGCTTCTGTCTTCGTTTTCGGAAGCCCAGACTCAAAGGTTGCTGGGAGCCTGCTGAGAAAGTTTTCCAAAAAGGTCAACACTCTTGGGTTGTCAGGGCTAGCCCCAGTCCTGCCAGGCAGGGACCCTCCTCTGTGCCTCTAGCCTCATGCTGTTCTGGAAACATCTCCCATGATCAAGTATGCATGGATGGATTTACTCCACTCTGTCTCTTGCTTTAATGGCATCTTTTTTTCCTTGTTCTTTTTTTATTATTTTTTATTTAGTTAGTTTTATTTTTTAAATGTGGGGTATAATTCAGGATTAAGTATGCAAGTGGTCATCGTACATGTAAAGTTTGGGCCTCCTTTTGGTCCCCACTTCGCCTGATTTGAGATCAGGTATGCTAACTGATGTTGTGTCCCTCCCCTTCCCTGGCAGTATCCCGCTCCCAATCCCTTTCTTATAGTATTATGGTAAATGTTGAGAGTCTGCTTATGAGTGAGAACATGTGGTACTCAGTTCTTTGTTTCCGTGATAGATCACTGAGTATGATTGACACTAAATCCATCCAAGTTGCTGCAAATCCATATGTTTTTCCTTCTTTATGGCTGTGTAATATTCCATTGTGTATATGTACCACATTTTAAAAAATCCAGTCCAGTTTTAATGGGCAGCACGGCTGGTTCCATGTTCTTGCTATTGTGAACAGTGCTGCAATAAGCCTGCATGCACAGGTATCTTTTTTTGTAAAATGATTTGAGGTCCTCTGGGTATATTCCCAGTAGGGGGATTGCTGGGTCATATGAAAGGTTAATTTCTAGTTCTTTCAGAAATCACCATACTGTTTCCCATAGATGTTGAACTAGTCTGCATTCCCACCAGCAGTATAGAAGTGTTCCCTTTTCTCTGCATCTTCACCAGCATCTGCTGTTTTTTGTTTTATTAATGATGGCTATTCTTACTGGGGTTAGGTGGTATCTCAATGTAGTTTTGATATGAATTTCTCTGATGATTAGTGAGGCTGAGTACTTCTTCATGTGTCTGTTAGCTGCCCGTATATCTTCTTTCGAGAAGTGTCTATTCATGTCTTTTGCCCAATTTTAATGGGGCTGGTTTTTTTTGTTTTTGTTGTTGTTGTTGTTTTTCCCCTTTGGGCATGTTTGAGTTGCTTATAGATGCTGGATGTTAGGCCTTTGTCAGATATACAGTTGGCAAATATTTTATCCTATTCTGTGGGTTGTCTCCCAGCTCTCTTGATGATTTCTTTGCTTTGCAGAAGCTTTTTGGTTTGATGAGGTCCTACATGTCTATCTTATCTCTTATGGCATGGATATCTGGGGTTTTGATCAGGAATTGGTTGCCTATTCTGATTTCCATAGGTTGTCTCCTGTGTTTTCTAAGATTCTTATAGTTTGAGGTTTTACATTTAGGTCTTTGATCAATTTAGAGTTGATTTTTGTGTATGGTGATAGGTAGGGGTCCTGTTTCAATCTTCTGCATGTGACCAACCAGTTTTCCCAGCACACCATTTACTGAATAGGTTCTCCTCACCACAGTGGTGGTTGGTGGAGGTTTGTCGAAGATGAGTTGGTTGAGAAATTGAGGTTTTGCTTCAGTAATCTCTATCTTGTTCCATTGGTCTCTGTGCCTGTTCTTGTACCAATACCAGACTGTTTTGATTATTGTAGGCTTATAGTAAAGTTTAAAGTCTGGAAGTGTGATACCTCCTAATTTGTTTATTTTGCTGAGGATTGTTTTGGCTATTCATAGTGGTTTATGTTTCCATATGAATTTCTGTGTTGTCATTTCTAGGTCGGAGAAGAATGATGTTGGTAATGTAATGGGTATTGTGTTGAATCTGTAGATTGCCTTTGATAGGATGGACATCTTAACTACGTTGATTCTTCCTATCCATGAGCATGGAATATTTTTCCATTTGTTTGCATCTTCTTGGATTTCTTTGAGCAGTGTTTTGTAGTTTTCATTGTAAAGGTCTTTCACTTCTCTGGTTAGGAAGATGCCACAGTATTTCATTTCTTTGTGTGGTTATTATGAATGGGATTTTGCTTTTTATTTGGTTCTCTGCCTGTTTGTTGTTGGTGTATAAGAATGTGACTGTCTTTTGCACATTTATCTTGTACCCTGAGACTTCGCCAAAGTTCTTTATCAGTGCAAAGAGATTTCTGACAGATTTTCTTGGATTTTTGAGGTATAAGATCATATCATCAGTAAAGAAGGATAACTTAACTTCCTCTTTTCCTATTTGGAGACCCCTGATTTCCTTCTCTTGTATAATTGCTCTAGCTAGGACTTCTAACAGTGTTGGACAGGCGGGGTGAGAGTGGGTAGCCTTGTCTTATTCTGTTTTTCAGGGGAAATGCTTCCAGTTTCTGTCCATTACCAATATGCTGGCTATGGGTTTATCATAGATGGTGCTTACTATTTTAAGGTATGTTCCTTCTATCCTTCTATGCCTAGATGTTCAAGGGCTTTTAACAAGAAGGGATGCTGGATTTTATCAAAAGCTTTTTCTGCATCTAATGATATAATCATGTAGTTCTTGTTTTTACATCTGTTGATATATTTAATTACATTTATGGTCTTGAGGATGTTGAACCAGCATCCCGGGGTTGAAGCCTACTTGGTCATGATGGATGATTTTTGAGATATGCTGTTGAATCTGCTTTGCTAGAATCTTGTTGAGAATTTTTGCATCTATGTTCATCAGGGATATTGGCCTGTATTTCTCTTTTTTTGTTGGGTCTTTACCCTGTTTGAGTATCTTTACCCTCTGTGATGTTAGCTTCATAAAATGATTTTGGGAGAATTCCATCTTTTTCAATTGCTTTGTATACTTTCAATAGGGTTGGTATCAGCTCCTCCTTGTATGTTTTGTAGAATTCCACTAGAAGGCCATCTAGTCTGGGGCTTTTTTGATAGGTAGTCTTCTTATGATAGAGTCAGTTTCCTGGGTTGTTACTGGTTTATTTAGTGTCTCCATGTCTTCTTGCTTCAACCTTGGGAGGTTGTATGATGTCAAAAAGTCCTCCATTTCATTTAGGTTATTGAGTTTGTTTCCATACAGATGTGCATAGTAATCTCTGATAATCTTTTGTATTTCTTTGGGGTCAGTGGTGATTTGATCTTTTGCATTTCTGATTATATTTATTTGGGCTTTTTCTCTCTCTTGGTCATTCAGGCTAGGGGTTCATCAATCTTGTTTATCCTTTCAAAAAATCAGCTTTTTGTCTTGTTGGTTTTTTTTTTCTATAATATTTTTGTTTTCTATGTCCTGTATTTGGGCTTTCACTTTGGTGATCTGGATTCTTCTGCTATAGTTAGGGTTTTGGTGGTCTCATCTTTCCAGCTTCCCTAGGTGATTTGGTAGGCTGTTAACTTGTCATCTTTGCATTTTCTTGATGTGTGTTAATAGTGATATAAATTCCCCTCTTAGAACTCTTTTCATGGCATCCCAGAGGTTTTGGTAAGATGTTTCTTCATTTTCAGTTGTTTCCAGGAATCTTTTGATTTCTGTTTGGATTTCTGTGTTGACCCAGGAGTTGTTCAACATCATGCCGTTTAGTGTCCATGTCTTTGTGGGTTTTGGGGAAATTTTGTTGGCGTTGATGTTTTTATTCCACTGTGGTCTGAAAAGGTACATGGCAGTATTTTGACTTATGAAATTTGTTTATGTTTGATTTATGGCTGAGGATGTGATCTATCTTGGAGTATGTTCCATGTGGTGATAAGTAGAATGTATATTTTGTGGTTTTTGGGTGCAGTGTTCTGTAGGTATTTATTAAGTCCATTTGGTTAAATGTCAAGTTGAGATTCCAGATCTCTTTGTTGATTTTGTACCTCAATGATCTATCTAGGGCTGTTAGTGGGGTATTTAAGTCCCCAACTATAATAGTGTTAGAGTAAATATCTTTTTTTTAGTTTACTTAGTAGTTGCTTTATAAACAACATCCTAAACATATATGTTCCTGTGTTTAGTTTACTTAGTAGTTGCTTTATAAACAACATCCTAAACATATATGCTCCTGTGTTCAGTGCATATATGTTTAGGATGGATATTTTTTGTTGATGGATTGAACCTTTTATCATTATGTAGTGTCCTTCTGTAGCTTTTTAAATTTTTGATAGCTTTAGGGTTGTTTTGGCTGATATTAAGTTCATGACTCCTACTTTCTTTTGTGATCCAGTCACCTGGAAATTTGTTTTCTATCCTCTAATTTTGAGTCTGTGTGTTTCCCTTGTGGTGAGATGAGCTTCCTGGATGCAGCATATTATTGGGTCATGTTTTTAAAAATCTAGTTTGCCATTCTGTGTCTTTTAGGTTGTGCATTTAGTCTACTCATGTTCAGGCTGATTATTGAAATGTGAGTTTTTATCCCTGTCGTGAGGTTTTTATAAAATTTTTTCTTTGTTTGTTTTCTTTTAACTTTAACTTTTGGATTGATGTATCTGTGTGTTTTCAAATTTGCAGGCAAGATGTATTTTCTGTTGATTCTGTGTCATCCTGTTTCTTGGGAAGTGCTGGGTCATTCATTTTTTTCTTTCTTCTGTGCTTAGAACCTTTTTAAGCATCTCCTGTAGAGCTGGTCTAGAAGTTG
Source organism: Carlito syrichta (assembly GCF_000164805.1). NCBI lineage: Eukaryota > Metazoa > Chordata > Mammalia > Primates > Tarsiidae > Carlito > Carlito syrichta. The sequence continues at coordinate 566,147 of NW_007246683.1, read as the reverse complement.
CATAATCTCTTAGGGATTGGATGTCTGGGAAGGATTTTAATTCTCCATTGCTGATGAAACTGAACTTGTCTGGGTAGGAAATTCTTAGTTGAAATTGTTTTTCTTTAAGGACTTTGAACTCCAGTCCCTTCTAGCTTGTAGTGTTTCTACTGGTAGGTCTGCTGCTATTCTGATTGGTCTTCCCCAGTAGATAATCTGACCTTTCTTTCTGTCTTGCTACCTTTGGGATATTTTCTTTTGTACCTACTTTGTGTAAGTGAATTACTATGTGTCTAGGGGTTGGTCTTCTCCTTTGATGTCTTGCAAGGGTTCTCTGTATCTCTTGTATTTGGATGGTCACATCTCTGGTGAGATGGGGAAAGTTTTCTTGGATAACCTGCTGGAATACTTGCTCCAAAGTATTATCTGTTTTCCTTGCTTCTTCTGGGATACCAATCAGGCATGAGTTTGGCCTCTTGATATACTCTCATATATCTTGGAGGCTTTGTTCTTTCTTTCAGAGTTTTATTTCCATATTATTTACAGATTGGGTTAATTCCATGTTTTGGTCGTCAAGTTCTGAGATTCTTTCTTCTTCTTGATTAAATCTGCTTTCCACATTTGTCATCTTTTTATTTCCTGGATAAAATTTTTTATACCCAAAATCTCTGTTACAAGTCTCTTTCAGTGTTGTATCTTCTCTTTCTTGAGTCTTATTCACTCTTTTCATCCATACCCTAACTCCTGTTTCATTCTGGGCCCAGTTGTTGGTGACTTCCATTGTTTGGGCTCTGATTTTTCAAGCATTTTCTCTTTGGTACACTGAGAATTACCTGTATGCTTCCAGTGATTTTTTTTTCCCCTCATTTGTGACAGATCTCTTTCTTTTCTCTTTAGTTCTGCTATTCAGTTGCAATGGGAGGGGCTTTTACTTCTGTTGTTTGTTCAGCCCCGTATTCTTCCCTGATAGGGGCTCTGAAATTGTTCTATTTTGAAATAGGGCTGAGGGTGGGAAGCTTTGCTGTCTCTTGTAGTTTTGAGAGTCTAATAAAGTGGGGGATGGGGAGCTAGGATTCAGAAACTACTTGCAAATCACAATGTTCACTGACTGGGGTATGGGTTCCCTGAGATCCACTCCCCACCATCACTCTATATGATGATGAAATGGGTGCATGTGTGTACCCCCTGAGTCCAAGATGCAGTAGCAGGCAATGAGGAGAACAGAGAAAAGTAGAATGACACAGGATGGACAAAAAATAAAAAATGAAAACACAGAAAAACCAAAGCAAAAAACAATTGCACACACACATACACACATACACACACACACACACACACACACACACACACACCCCAAAACAAATGCTGATCTCTTCAAGGATCTTCCTTATCCTTTTCAGGTCACACCCTTTGTTCCACAACTGAATCATGGTAGGGGGTGGGGCACCCGAGACTCAGCACTTGTCCTGTCCTCAGAAGTTTGTGCTTTTAGGATATTCCCTCTGGGTCATGATCTACACCTGAGTTGTTAACTGCCAGTCACAGAGATCAGGTCTGTTGCTCTGTGGTGAGCAAGCCAGAGTACTTCTCTGCCTTAATGGCATCTTTTCTTGGACAATATCCAGACTGGTGATACAAGTCCTCTAATATATGTTTGTTACTTGGCATCCTCCACATTCAAGGACAGACACCTTGCTTGTTGCAAGCTCGAAGCACAAATTTAGATATCTGCCCTTGGCAGTCTCAGTAGATTTCAGAAGTGTCACTTACACCAGGGGTCTCCGACCCCCAGGAACCAGGCTGCACAGCAGGAGGTGAGCAGTGGGCAAGCAAGCAAAACTTCATCTGTATTTACAGCTGCTCCCCATTCTTCACATTACCACCTGAGTGTCCACTTCCTATCAGATCTGCACTGAAAAGCTTGCTTCTATTTCCAACAGCCTATCTTTGTGAAGCAGGGTTTTCTGCAGTGACAGAAACCAAAATGAGATTACAGAGCAGATTGGACATAAGCAACACACTTCAGGTGTCACTGTCTCCCATTACCCCAGATGGGGCCATCTAGTTGCAGGAGAACAAGCTCAGGACTCCCATTGATTTTTGCATTATGGTGAGTTGCAAAATTATAATAATAGAAATAAAGTGCACAATAAATGTAATACACTTAAATCATCCCCAAACCATCTCTGCCTTCCTCTCCTCCACCCCATCTGTGGAAAAATTGTCTTCCATGAAACTGGTCCCTGATGCCAAAAATGTTGGGGACTACTGACTTACGCCATATTCAAAGCACTGTTTCATGTGACCCCAGCCCTCCTTTGTGGTAAACAACTTGCCCTTCTCCAAAAATGTCACCACTTTCACACGACTGTACCTTTAGCCTGCCCTGCACCCGCCCCCGATTCCAGCTTACCACAAGAGGATACCCCGGGCTCTCCCAATGACCAGATGCCATAAGATTGAGAAGCCAGGATCCAGGACACATTAATGGTGAAGTCTGTGAAGCCACTGTGAGCTGAAGATCAATCCATTTTTCTAAAATGGCACTGTGAGCCAATGTATGGTTTGGGCATTGACCAGATGTGTGATGTTGATGGATCGTCTAACCTCTCTGGGCCAGTGCTTCCTCATCTCTAAGCTGATGGGACAGGATGGCTAAGTCCTGTCCATCACATTACCCTGCCTGTGATTCTGTGCTCCAAGATGGTTCACTCACGTGGTTTGAGGAGGGAGGTCTCAGTTCCTTGCCACCTAGACCTCTCCATGGGGCTGCCTGACTGACCTCACAATGTGCCACTGCCTTTCCTCAGAGCCAGTGATATGAGAGAGACAAAGGCAGAAGCCAACAATGTATTTTGTAACAACAGGATCATTCTGCCTTATTCTATCAGCTCCATAGATCAACTCTGATTTGATGTAGGAGGGGACCACATAAAGCATAGATACCAGGTGAGGGGACATTGATGGCCATCTTGGAAACCGGCTGTCACACAGCTCCCAGTCTGAATTTAGTTAGGCTCACCTGAATTATCAAGAAATCTATCTGGGGGATATCCTAGAAGTGTCTGTCCTCAAGGTCTGTATCCTGCCTCTTTTTTGCCCAGGAGTGGTAGGTCCTGTGGAGCTGGAAACTAGAGAAAATCCTTGCATGAGACAGAGCAATGCTGGGCACAGAGTTAACACGCCAGCAGGAGCCAAGAAGAAGAGGTGAGAACTGAAGGCCTTGGAAAGCCCAGAGGCACATCAAATGTAGAAGGACCCAGGGGGAGTCAGAGTTAGAACTGGGTGCAGGAATATATACATAACTTTTTTTGGAGGAGGGAATAAGTCATCATAGTGCCTTCAAAGAATGAGTGTTCAGATTAATAACTTGAATTATATTAAGTGCTTTCTTTCTCCACTACTCCTTATTTGTGATTTCCACCTGATTAACTACAGTTTCCATTACCTTTGCAAGCAGTAGTTGAAAGGAAAGAGAAAGGGGAAACTGGAACAAAGAAAGTGCATTCACCTTCAGACATCTAAATAAACTTGGGATCGGTAGAACTGAAAGTCAAGTTTTTAACTGCAAGAACCAGACCCTTGAGAAAGGAAGGATTTCCTAACTCCAAAGAGATTTCTTCTGAACATAAAAATCTTAGAGGATGAGCATGGAGTTTGTATTACACAGCACAGTGTAGGGAAGGATGTTCAGTGTGGCCTAAGAGGAGTTCCCTACCTCATAGGAATGGGAAGATCCCTTCTTGGACTGTGACGTCGGGGGTAGAGCTGGAGGACATGCTCAGTTAATGAGATGTTAGATCAAGACATGATATAGAGAGTGCAAGGGGAGAGTGCGAAAATTTCAGAGGGTCCAAGGGAAAAATCCAAAAGCTTTTGTTCACTTTCTGTTTAGAATTCAAGGCAGAAACCACCTTGGAGGGTGACCTACACCTGTGTAGGGTTGCATCAATAAGGAGAAATGGTGATGTGGCAAGTTTAGACAGAGAGGGAATCTGAGATGCTGCACAGAGAAGGTCCCCTGGACCACCCATGTGTGGCTTGAGTGAGATCTGGAACTTTCTGTGTGGATTGTTGGTGGACAGCAGTGGTGCTAAGAGGGTTGGGGGAGAGGAAGAGATGGTGCCTGATAGGAGACAAGACTCTACAGCTGGAGGCCTTAACAGGATTTTAGTGGGCAGAGCACATGACCCAGAGAGAGAGTCGGCCTCCAGACACCAGAATGACCCAGTTGTTTCCCACACAGTCAGATTTGAGACTGGAGGACAGAGAGCAGACTGGGAGCATCTGCTCTGCCACCATGAAGAATAGAAACAACTTCCTGACCATCCTTGTCGGGGACAGGAGGACTTTTGAGGGGACAGAATTCTGAAAGACACTTTCAATAGTTATTTTATAAAGAAGATCTATGAATGATCAGTAAGCACATGAAAAGTGCTCAACATCATCAAGTCATCAGAGAAATGCAAATTAAAACTGCAACAAGATACCATTTTACATCCACAAGAATGGCCAAAATAAAATACAATGAATGTTGGCAAGTGTGTGGAGCAACTGGAATGCTTCATCACTGTGGCTGGATAAATGTTTAGCAGTTTCTTATAGTACTAAGCATACAATTATCCTATGACCCAGCAATTCCACTCTTAGTTATTAACCCAAAAGAAATGAAAACAAATGTCTACACAAAAGACTACTCCAGGAATGTTTATAGTAGTCATATTAATTAAAGTCAAAAACTGGAAATGAACCAAATGCTTGCCAAAACATGAACAAAATGTGATGTATTCATTTAATGAAATATTACTCAGCAATACAAAGAACCATCCACTGTTATACCCACAACATGAATGAATCTCAAAAAAAAAAAAACCATTATGCTGAATGAAAGAAGCCAGATATTAAAAAGTATATACTATATGATTCCATTGATATGATTTTCTGGAACAAGCAAGATTTATCTATGTTGATACAAGTTGAAAGCTGGTCAGAGGCATGAGGTAACTTTCTGGAGTGATGGTTATGTTCTATATTTTGTTTTTGGAGGTTGTTACACAAGCACACATAATTGTCAAACCTAAACACTGAAGAGCTGTGCATTTTATTGTATATAAATTATACCTTAATTTTTAAAAAAAGAATGTCTGTAAAATCCGCTTCTTAGAGTTTTGGCTCAAGTTCTTATGGTCGATTAGGTTGGCAAACAGAACTTACACACAAGCGCTAGAAGGCTCTGCATCTTTGGAAGTGCATCCTCCCTTCATCCCTGGATGTATTTCAAGTGTATAGATACCCCTGTACACACACAGTGCACACTTGGTGATGTGAGCTTGTGTACCCACAGACACACAAACACTCCTTCAACCCCCTCCCTGCATGCCCCTCTCTTGCATGGAGCCTGCAAGTACACCCACCCCTGCCATTCTGTCCCTCTGCCCACCCTGCCCACACCCTCATCCTCCCCCATGGTCTTAGCTGCACCAGAGTCATCTCCGGTTCGAAACCTCAGCACACTCTAAATCATAGTTTGTGTGTGTGTGTTTTTCAGCAAAATACGGATGCTTTTGAAACCACTTTCCCCTCTAAAGGCCTCCTCCTTCCTTGCTCACTCTGGGCTCAGCCGTTTCATAAATAATGCAGCTCTCTCCCTCATCTCAATTACAAATGTGGTTCTCTCTCTCTCTCTCTCTCTCTCTCTCTCTCTCTCTCTCTCTCTCTCTCTCTCTCTCTTTGGATCTCACTGGCCTCTTTGGAGTTTTTCCCTTGTGCCTCAAATCTGGCCAGCGGTCACCCTTATCCTGCCACTGGGACGAAGGGGTCGTCCTGACCCTCTGGGAAGCAGCCTTGTCTTTGTTACTTTAGGGCTCAGTTACTTTGTTAAAAGAGCATTTATTATTACCCTCCTCGTTGCTTTTGCCCACAGCAGCTTGGCTGTCTCTCTCCAGCCTTTGGGGCTGTGTGGGAGGTCCCTTTTGTGTATGCAGTTCCCAGAAGAGCAGCCCTTTCCACACGATCTGTGCACACACCATGTCACCAGCCCCAAGGGACAAATGCATCCTCCAGCAGTATCTATCCCTCCATGGTTCTGAGTCTCTGCCTACTTTACCGTAGGAATTCTGTGGTCTACACTCTCCGGATATTTACCAATCCAACAGCAGTCAGACCTGAGGGCTGCTCCCCAGCTAGCAAAGCTGGAATTCCCATGCCCTGCCCCTTCTCCAGTATCTGTCCTCGCTCCCCAGGTGGTGGTCTTAGTGAGGCTAGAGCTACCTGGACTGGAAGCCAGGCACGTCCCACCCATGCTGCAGGTGTTCCTCGGGGAAGTAGATAGCATCCTTGATCCATCTGCTGAGTGCCATGCTCACGCTCTCCCCTGCTGGTGACGGAGGCATCCTGATGAAGTCCAACTCATGGCCTCGGAGTTCCTAACCCTGAGCTGTTCACCCCAAGGTTCCCAGGTCCTCCGTGAGAGGGCAACAGCAAGGCCCTGCTCCTGAAAAGAAGCTGGCCTGAGGGAGGCCAGTGGGTGAAGCCACCACCCCTACCATCATGGCTCAAGCCACTGACCAGTGAACAGGCTCCTGAGAGGCCAGCCCTTTTGGCGCCCTGGGGCACTGATGCTCATGAGGTGGGAGGACCAGGGTCTGCAGAGGAGCAATGCCCCTGGGCACTGTAGTAGCCCCACAAGGCCCATGACAGTTGTGAGGGGCCTGCTCAACAGCTTCTTGGTGGAAGATAAGGGGCCCTAGGGAGGTGGGGCATCTTTCCACTGGAGGACATGGACCACCTCCAAGACAAGGCACACCTGAGCTGGTGCTGCTTTCTCCCCAGGCCCAACCGCGAGCCTTGGTGAGTGGGTCTGTTGGAGACAGCTAATAATCGGATGCAACAAACATGTCGTTAAAATCAATCCTGCCTTTTGATACTTTCCTTTGTTGAATTTAAAAGAACAATGCATTTCTCAGTTTCTTGCACCTCAGGTGCAGGCTGGGGGACAGTGGGTCTGCCTCGTGCTCCCTGAGATGTGAAATGCACAGCCTCTGCCACGGCCCCTGGGAAACAGGTGATAAGTGCTGGGGTGATGGCAGGTCCTGGCAGGCTTCCGAGGATGAAAGGCCCACTGAGCATGAGACGGGCACTCCAGCAGGTCACACAAGCAGAGTGAAGGTGTGGTGACATTGGCAGCATGGAGGATCATGGTAGTCACAGCTGTGGTCCATCGTAGGGTGGTCAACCTCATCTGCAAGGGATACTGCGGCAGGGTCACTCTTGAGTTCAGGGCTCCCAGCCCAACCCTCCCCTGCTCTCTCTGTTCTATCGGGCCTCTGACCCAAACTTTGTCTCTGGGCTCAAAGTTGTGTCCTTCTAAATATTAATTGGAATATGGCCTGGCCCGGCCCCAGGACCGTCCCCCTCGGTGGGTTCCTTTGACCAGCCTGACCCTCCCAGGAGCCACCTGCCTTGGCCTGTCCCTCCTTTCTTGGCCCTGGAGGATCCAGTATTGGAGGAGAGTCCTGTAGAGAAACCAAAGGTAGGAGGGGCGTAATGCAGTGTGATGGGAGACAGGGCCGAGAAACAGGTAGAATTACAGAGAGAGGGGCCCTGAAAGTCATGCCGAGTACATCATCCTTCTCCTTGAAGATGGTGAAGACATACCTAAGGTTGTTGACTGGGGACTGGGTCAGATCTGAGTGTCCAAAAAATTTCCTGAGGCCATGACCATGGGGCATCAGGACTGAAAACTCAGGACCTATTTTGCTAGCACTGGGGCTGCTTCCTGTTCCCAGGTGGATACTCTAGCTGAGATGGACAGTCCCTATAGCCCCTGCTGAGTTCTGAGGCTCTGAGGCTCCTCCAGACTCTGCCTTCTTTTTTCTTTCTGGGTTTTTTATCCTCCTCTGCTTTCCTGAGGTCTGTCCTGCTGGGCATGTCATACATTTTCCAGCTGGGAAAGACATTGGTTTATTAAAACTTATAGAAGTTACTGAGGGTGGCAGGTCGGTGAAGAAGAATCTGCATCTCGGGGCAGTGTGGTCTTTCTCCAAATCCCTCCAGACTCACCTCAGTGGGACCCTCCTTCCGGCTTTATATTTCCCATCTCTCCATCCTCTCACTGGCCCCTTCCCGGTGACTCTGGTTCTCCCTTGATCCCTTGGGATCGCTTTTGATTGGCTGGTTTGGGATTGGAAACTGGACATACACAACTCAACTCCTTCCTGGTCTCTCTGGGCGAGGCTGCCTGTAGAAAGCATGCTGTCTTGCTTGCTGCTACCATGAGCTGCACTATCCTAAGCTTGCTAATTCTGGAGTTGAGTGTTAATTTAGCATTTAATGCCAGAATTATGAAGGCCCACAGATAAATGTCGTGTCCTCCAACCTAGTCTTATGTTATGGACTTGTAATGTGGTAACCCCAAATCTGAGAGGGCTTCTGCATAATGTTTACCTATCCTAAGAAGTCACCCAGGGTTCAGCAGGGAAAGACACTGGTTTACTAAAACTTACGAGAGGCACCGATGTTGGTGGTTGGTGAAGAAGCCACACCTTGGGACAGTATAGCAAGCAATTTAATAATCAAAGCAATCAAGTTAATCATTCAAATTCCTGCCTGGTGTTTATAATTACACTGTTTTCAGCTTTGCTCGGTCACTTGCAGCCCATGACTCATTGTTGGGAATATGCATACCCTTCAGAGACCAGCCTTGGCTGGAGGCCACTCCTTGAGAGAGGACGGAAAGAAGCCAGGTATGGGTAAAACAATCTATGTCTGGACAATACCTCACAGAAATGCATGTTCGTAACCCTCCCAAATTTGTATGTTGAAATCCTAACCCCTAAAATAATGGTATTGGAAGGTAGGAACATTGGGAAGTGTCTAGGTCAGGATGGTGGAGGCCTCATGAATAGGATTAGTGCCCTTATAAAAGAGACCTCTCTTGCCCTCTTTCTGTCATGGGAGGACATAGAGAAAGGGTGACTGTCTGCAGTCCGGAAGAGGGCCCTCACCAGAATTCAACCATGCTGGTAACTTGATCACAGATTTCCAGCCTCCAGAACTGTGAGAAGTAAAATTCTGGATAAAACTCAGTCTACGGTACTCTTTAAAGCAACCCAGACTAAGGCATCTTGTCAATAAGAAAGGTAATATTTTGGGTCCTGCCTGTCTCACTGCTTATTTCTCACTTGCTTTGGAACTTGGCTGGGAAGAAGGGTGCAGCTTGTTGAACATTCTGAAAGACTCCAAAATAGAGGGGCTCCACTCCTCTGGAGAGACCACCACCCATTTATTCACTTAGTTGTTGTCTCTTGTTACTTTGTTGTTCTATAGGAGTTTCCACCTGTTGTTGTTTTTAAATGTAGTAAAAAGACCTTTCACTTCCAAAGAGCAGAAGACAGCATTATGCAATGCTGCTTCTACAACAAGTAGAGAAAAACGAATACATTAGGAAAATCATATTTGTAAAGATTTTGGAGAACTTTTGGATGCAATGAAGACTAGATAAATTAATATAAGAGAAGGAAGACTCCTCCCCAGGGCTAAGGAGACAGACACTTGTTAAGCTTTCCATAAAACAGCTGGGAGAACCTCAGCTGAGGAGCAGAAAAAATAAACCAAGAATGAAACAAATTCACTAAGTGCACCTGCAGCCCAACTCCCAGCCAAGCTCAGTTCCTCCTGGGATGAGGTGATTAGCCTTTTCCCACCAACTGGGCAGAGGAAAGGATAAACCTTCTTCCACAGCCTCCAGAGTTCTTTTATATGTGATGTCTAGCATACATCAAAAAACTTTGAGACATGTGAAGAGGCAGGAAAATGTAACCAAAACTTTTTCAAAATTCACAGAGGTGGTCAAGGACTTTAGAGGTAGCAGCTAAGAACTTTAAAATAACTATGAAAACTGTATTAAATAAAATAGAGGAAAAGATGACCAAAATGGATAACAAGATACAGAATGTAGGAGAAAATTGAAATCTATAAAATAATTAAATAGACAGTCTAGAATTGAAAACTATGGTATTTGAAATCAAGAGGCAGTTTCTCTCACCCATGCTGGCTTTGGCATGTCTTTCCTTCCTCTCTTCTTTCTCTAATAAACTTAGTTTTAAAACTTAAAAAAGAAAGACAAGAAATCAGGAGTTCTCGGATGGATTTAACAGGAGTTGTACACAGCAAAAGTCAAAAGGAACTCAAAAGTCAATAGGAAATTATCAAACTAAAGTACAGAGAGAAGAAATTGGAAAGAACAAAACAGTGTGCAGAGAATGCATGGGGCACCATCAAGTGTCTGACGTATTCAGGGACCAGAGGAAAAGAGAGAGAATGGACAGCAGAGAACAAATATTTGAAGAGATACTAGCTGAAAATTTTCCAAAACCAATACAAAACATCCACCCACTCATTTTAAAAACTCAACAAACCTCAAGCAGGATAATTGCAAAGTAAACCACACAGGCTCATCATAGTCAAACTGCCAAAAACCTAGAACAAAGATAAAATCTTAAAACCATTTATCAGAAAAAGGTGCATTTCCTGTGAAAAAGAAACTGTAAGGTGGATGACTGACATTTCACTAGAAGCTATACATATTTCAAAGATGTCCAGGCCCTCATCCCTGGAACCTATATTATGTTACCCTACCTGGCAAAAGAGACATCACAGATATGATCAAATTAAGGATCTTGAAACAGATTATCCTGACTATCCAGATGGGCTCAATCACAGGGGTCCTTACAAGAGTGGGATAGGAGAATTAGAGTCATAGAAGGAGGCGTGGGGTGAAAGCAGACATTGGGGTGATGCCATAGCTGGAAAGGGGGTCATGAGCCAGAGAATGGGGACAGCCTTCAAGAACTGGAAAAGGTAAGGGAACAATTCTCTCTAGAGCCCCCAAAAGGAACACAGCCCTGCTGACACACCTGGAGTTCAGCCCAGTGAAACCCATTTCAGACTTCTGATCTCCAGAAAGGTAAGATGATAAAATTGTGTTCTTTGAAGCCCCTGTGTTTGTGATCACTGGTTACAGCAGCAGAAGAAAGCTAAGAACTTGTAAATGTTAGCAGACTATGCAATGGCATCTCTCAGAGGTGTTATAAGTCCATAAATGAAGGTGAGCTACCACTTCAGTCAGCAGACCTCTTACCTCTTTGTGCATTCTTAAAATTCAGGGACCCCATCAGCTAATCACAATGAGAACCTAGGGCACAAACTTTGATACCTCAACCAGTCTTAGAGACAGATGAAAAATCTCTTGACAAACCCCAGCACTTCTAATGCATGGTTATTGAAAATGGAGATAACATTTAAAAGTAATTCATAAGTTTTTCTTTTTTCACACTTCCTTGTCAGTAATCTCCTGGTTTTGCTAGGGGAGGATTCAGATTATTACTGCTGGATTAAAGAGAAAGCAGCAACGTTCACTTCTTTTTTTTTTTGAGTTGGAGTCTCACTCTGTCATCCAGACTGGAGTGCAGTGGCCGCTCCTGGCCACCGCAGCCTCGACCTGCTGGGCTCCGGTGATCCTTCCACCTCAGCCTTCCAAGTAGCTGGAACTATAGGCGTGCACTACTACGCCCGGCTAGTTTTTCATTTTATTGTAGAGATGAGGTCTCGCCAAGTTGCCCAGGCAGGTCTCGAACCCACAGGCTCAGGCAATCCACTCACCTCAGCCTCCCAAAGCATGGGATTATAGGCTGAGCCACCGAACCTGGCTAATGTTCACTTCTTGACATCCAGGATAAGCTCCTGAAACCCATTTCAGAAACAAAAGTGAGTCAAGGATTTGAGAGAGAAAAGTCTTCTAAAAGTGTTCCTTTACATGTCAAGAAACAAAGTTAGAAAGAATAAACATGGAATTTTGTTTTATTATGGTAAAATATACATAACATAAAATTTACCATTTAACCTTTTTAAAAATTATTTTTTATTTATATTTATTTTTTAGAGACAGAGTCTCATTCTGTGGCCCAGGCTGGAGTGCAGTGGTGTGATCATGGCTCACTGCAGCCTCGAACTTCTGGCCTCAGGCAGTCCTCCCACTTCAGTCACCTGAGTAGCTGGGACTACAGGTGAGCACCACTGTACCTGGCTTCATTTTAACCACTTTCAGTTCAGAGGAATTAAGTACATATTTGTATTGTTGTACAACCATCACCACCATCCATCTCCAGAACTTTTTCATCTTCCCAAACTGGAACTCTGTCCCCATTAAACACTAACTCCCTATTTCTCCCACCTCAGCCCCTGGCAACCAGCATTCCTTCTTCTGCATCTGTGAATTGGAACCGGCCAGGTGCCTCAAGAGTGGAGAGCTTTGCTTTCCAGCAGTAGGATGGGAGAGGAGTGGAATATAACTTGTGGACAATTTCCTGCCACACAGGAATGCAATCCATCCCATGTTCTTGGGTTGGAGGAAGGGTATGAGGAGAAAGGGAGATTCAGAGAGTTGAGACTTGAGGGTGAGACCTCGGTTCCCCCTGTCACTGGAAGGAGGAAGGATGGGGACCCCAGCAGGTTAGGGAATCTCAGAATAGAGGGTACTTGCCTTGCGTTCTGCCCGCCAGTGGGCCCAGCCTCTGTCCCACGATTGTACGCAGATTCCTATGTGCCACCTGGAAAGACTGAGCATTGCTCTAGAAACCAAGTTCACCCAGAATGGACAAAACTACAAACTCAGTGTGACTGTGCCCTCCAGGCTGGAGGAGGTTAATTTTTTTTTCACTACTGAGCAGAAATGGGACTCTTCAACAAATCGAGTCCAGTTGTAGAAAATAAAGAAAGTGGTATTTCTGCACACCTGGGTCTTAACTATAAATTTTATGCCCACTACAAATACCCTGGCCCAGGAGAGTCTTTCCTGTCCCCCACAGGGTTCAAGGCCAGTGTCCCTTGGCTTCCCGAGCTATTTGGCTCTGAGCTGGGTGGGGCCCGCACGCAGGAGCAGCAGCTCCGTGTAGAAAGCTGTTTCGGATTTCTCCCCTGGGCAGGACGCCACACGCACATGTTGCAGCCCCTGCCAGCAGCCAAGCCCAGTACCCTGGCAAGCCACCCGCCTCCCAGGCTGCTCAGGCCACTTGCAAATGCCCGTCCCCACCTCCTTACCCACCCACC
>NW_007246683.1:531513-553041 GCF_000164805.1 Carlito syrichta | reverse complement strand
CACCCCCCCTGCCACTACCTCTCCTGCTCCAGGAAAAATATTTGGACACTGCACGTCCCTCCTGTCACGAAATACACACAGAGGATAGGGAATGAAGGTGGAGTCCGTAGGAGCCCAGGCGACCTCAGAGCAGTTCACTCACTCTGCCAGCCCTTGGGGACGTGGGCTGCGTGTTTGCTGCTAGTCTAGGGGAACTGACCCACAGAGGGCAGCTCAAGGGGCTGACTGGGTGGTGCCTGGGATTTGCAGGCTCGGAGACTCTGCAGACTTTACATCAGTTTCTCCAATATTTCTCTCACCTCTACTAGCTCCTTGGAGGCAGACTCCTTGGAGGCAGGGCTGGGCTTGGTTATTTTGAGTGTCCTCACCTCATCCGTCCTTGCTGGACACACCCCTTCCTCCTGAAGGGTCTCCTCCCCCACGCCAGCCCTAGCCCTCAGTAGCCCCATAAAAGTGGAGGCTCCTGTGTTCAGACCTTGCGTCATGCTGAATTCAACACAATTCAGTCATCAGAAATAAAGTCAGAATGAATTCCACCCTTCACTCACATTGTCCCCCAAAGTCTTAGATTTGACACCCCCATAGTCTCCAGGATACTACTGTTCCATCCTTCTCATCCCTCCTGCTAAACCATCCCCCTCCTTCTCCCAGTCCTTCCTTTTAGGAGCCCTTGTCTTTCCACCGTGCCCCCCCATCCTCCCTCCACCTTTTATCTTGTGTGCTTTTATCTTTACCTGCTTCCTCTCACCTCTCAGTCCCTGGTCTCCCCCAGCCATTCATGCGCAGAAGTGGCTTCAGAGCCTCCAGAACATGTTCCGATGTCCTTGGGGTACTGGTATCACTAAAGCCACACCCTCTCACCCTGGCAAAACCTGCAAAGCAGAGGCTGGCAAAGTCAACCAGAGAACCCATTTAGCTGAATGTTGACAAGTGACGGCATTTTTTCTATAAAGGAGAGAGGAGAAAACGTATGTCGTTCAAATGCAGGCTAGGCTCAGTCACGCTATGGAGGGAGATCTGCCCCTTTCCCCAAAGCCCCTTTCTTGCCATCACCCTTATGTCCATCTGGGCTGTCTGCTCCACATACCACTGTGCTGTCCAGGCCTCACCCCAGCAACGTCCTCACCAAGAAACTCAGCTGTGGCTTCAGGGCAGCTTGGCCATGTGGGTTCCCAGAACACTCTTCCCCAGAAGCTGCGGACGGCATCTCGAAACACTAGTGTTCCCAGGATGAGGGGTGGCCAGACATAAGGGTCTTGCCGTGAAAGTCATTGGCCATCATGACAGGTGAGAAGTGCCATGTGGACTGAGGAGGGGAAGGGTGGATGATATTTGCTCTTCAGGCCTCGTGCCTCAGGACTGTGTGCTTTTATTTGTTTATTTATTTTGCCCCCCCCCTTTCTGGTCCTTTAATTAAAACCTTCATACCATTAAAGCACATCACTAGAGAAGGCCCAGCCCCTCTGACCGTGGCTTTCCAGCCGACATTGTTATTCTAATGAGCTTCATCTTTTAACTGCTTAACAGTGAGGACCAAAAATTTTCTTTCCTTTTACTGAGCTCAAATCTATACCCACACACTGCATGTGTGGCCAAGTGCCGTAGATACTTCTTAGGCCCGGTGGGCCACAGAGACCCCACCTAGGCAGGACCCCGAGGTGTTTGGGCCCATCTGTGCCCTTAGAGACATTGTCTGGCTGCTCTGAGCCTCAGTTTCTCTCCTGGGAGGCAGAAATTACAGTGCCTTTCTAGACAAGCTCCTGAGTGTATATAGAAACTTCGAATAATGATAGCTAACCTTGTCTTTAGTAGTTCTTGTATGCTAGGCACTGTTCTAATTAATTTAATCTTCACAGCCCCCTCATGAGGAAAGTACTATTATTATCTCCTATTTATAGATGAGAAAACCAGGGACCCATAGTAAAGAGGGACTTGTCCAAGTCACAGGACACATAGGTGGCAGAGATGGGAGTGGAACTCAGGTCAACTTCAAGTCCACTCTCTTGTCCAAGCTCAGCAGGTTTCGGCTGAGGGGCAGGCATGGGAGCCAATCCAAAATGCCTACAGGGACCTGTAGACTAGACAGCACTTGGCCCTTCATGGGGGCAGCTGCCCCTCAGTTACAGGTGATGGTCACCACACGGCAAAGTGAACTCAGGATTTTAGACACTCCAGTTTTTTAAAAGAACCAGAAATCTGGATATTTATGTGAAATTCTCAATTTAAAAAAAAATCATCCACAAATTCAAACCTTTTCAAAATCTTATATAAGGAATTCAAAACCAGCCTGGGCAACAAAACAGGACCCCATCTCTACAGAAAGTTTAAAATTTTTAAAAACTAGCCAAGTGTGATGGTATACTCCTATAGTCCTAGCTACTCGGGAGACTGAGGTGGAAGGGTCATTGAGACTAGGAGTTCAAGACTGCAGTGAGTTATGATTGTTCCACTATACTTCAACCTGGGCAACAAAGTGAGACCCCATCTCAAAGAAAAGGAAAAAACAAAACACCTTATCTCCAGGCTACATCTAGCTCATAGGCTGCCTGTTTGTGGCCTCAGGCTCAGGCCAAGGAAGGCAGATTTGTTTAATCTCCCATCAACTCCATCCCATAAGTAGTGGCTACCTGGAGAGCAATGTGGAGAGAGGAATTACAAGTGTGAGTCTGGTCTCAGTGAGAAAGAGTGCTGTAATCCATTGGTAATGACTGCCACAGGCATAGCCTGGAGGAATAACAGTATCTTATGTTATGAGCTTGCCTGGCTGTGCTAGACAATATGCGGAATAAATTAGTATTCAGTCCCCATTCCTCCAGAACCTGATTGTTTAAATCCCCCCAGCTCACCCTACTCCAACCCAGAGCACCTTCAGATTCAATAAGGGTTTGGTACTACATACATTCCAGGCACTAAATAATATGTAGATTATCAGCCCTCATGCCAACCTTGAGAGAGAGGTGTGGTCACATGCATTTGATTTAGTTTCAGCTTTACTCCAACCAGGAACAAGAAGTCCTTCATCCTTCACTCTTGCCACAAGAAAGTCATCCTATCCAGGCATTTTGCAATCTCCTTGAGGCTTTGGTGGTATTTGGTGAAGGGACATCAAACAATACACATTATTTTCACTTGGAAAAACCTCTTCTCCTAAATGCCTTCTTCATCATCTCACAGCAGGGCTTCTCCCCCTGAAATGCACCTCCCCTCTTGGCAATGGTTGGAATGCTTATCCCCTTAAAAACTCATGTTGATATTTCACTGCCATTGGGATGATATGGGGAGGTAGGTCCTTTAAGAGGTGTTTAGGTCATGAGGATTTCACCCTCATGAATGGATTAATGCCATTATTTTGAGAGTGGGTTTGTTATCAAGTAGGTTCATCATTGCAGGAGTGGGTTTGTCCCCTCTTGTACTCTTTCGCTTGCTCTCTTTTTGTCTTTCCACCATGTGACACCCTCTGCCATGTTGTGATACAGCAAGAAGGTCCTTGCCAGATGCTGGCCCCTTGATCTTGGACTTCCCAGCCTCTAGAACCATGAGCCGATAAATTTCTGTTTATTAGAAATTACCTAGTCTTTGATAGTCTGTTTAGTAGCACAAAATGGACTAAGGCATATCTTTTTCAAGGTTTGACCTTCCTGACACTTCCCCATGAGGGTTTCATTATGGAAATTTCCAATCCCTTTCTGGAGCAGCCATCTTCTGTAGCTTGAGCACACCCTATAGAATTCCTCTCTAGTATAATCAGGTTAAAAATATTTTTCCTGACAAAGTATGTCTCTCCTTAAGAGAAGTTCCCATACCAGCCACTAACAGAGAAGGGATCTCCCAGTGCATCCTGACTTCTGTAAGACCATTCAGAGTCAACCCTTGAGTCATCTCAGATGTGTGATATTTATATTATGTGCAACATATATGATATTATGTGTGACACATTTATGACAGATTATGATTGGTGGGTGGTCTTGTTCACAGATGGACTTTTTTCCTCATTGCATCTATATTCACTTAGAGTAACTTTTGCCTGGCTTAGCACTTAATCTGCTCTCCTACTTTCCTTCTTTGTGAGATTGACTTTCTCAGCCAAATGATGAGGTGCCTTAGAGTGCTTGCTATAGGCTAGATACTGTTCTAGGGAATCTGTAACCCAGGGATACAGCACTGGCCATAGCACAGTTTCTACTCTCTTCTACTTACCTTTCTCTTTTTTTCAGTCATGTGGCAGTGCATACCCATAAACATTCTGGTTTTGAGAGTTCTTGAGACTGTGTCGGGCACAGTCACACTGGGAGCGTGCCCCAGCTTGTACTGGCTCCATGCATTTGGCTTTGGTTTCTCCTTGTGGAGGCTTCTTTCTCTAGCTATATCGATACATGCCATGGAAAAAGGCTACCCCCCAGGTTTAGGCATTGCCATCCAATGCTGGGCAAGGTATGACTCCCAAAGCCCCTTTTCCCACCTGTAAAAGACAAGTAATTTTCCACAACAGGGCTGTTGTAAGTTGTGAGTGGGGCAAAGCCGATTAGTACCATGCAAATATTCCTTATGATTGCAGCACGATCACATCCAGAGATAAATATTCAAGATTCTGCTTCCACCCCTCCCAACATGTCCTTAGCGCCCTGGTTCTTCCTGAGGGCTCCTTTCTCTGGGAAAGAGAAAATGCAGCAGAATACAAATGCCAAGAAATCCACTTCTTGACTTTGCAGTTTCAAAATTGACTTTTAAAACATGTACAAGAGAAAATAATCATGTGAATCAAGACTTTTTGCTATGCAAGAGGAAGGCTTTTTGAAAGAGAAACAGTTTATTGGGTTTCAATGAGAAGCTCAGAAGAAATTGGAGCATAAAGTTTATTTCCAAAACAGTAGAATGGGAGGAGGACAGGAGAAGAGGTCAATGAGCAACGTGCCATGCAGACCAGAGCCAGGATGCCAATGCCAAGGGAGAAGGGCCTGGAAGGAAGTCTGTGATTTCCCGTCTTGCCAAGATGGCTCAGACTCAAGGGAAGATAAACCTATAGATGAGTTTGGAGAAATCTAAGGGTAGGGAAACCTTGAATCAGCTTCCTGATAGGAAAGCAGTTGAGATGGATGGGGACAATACAGTGAGAAAGCCTGGCTTGGGTCTCCTACAGTCTCACAGAGACTGGAAGAGCAGCTCCTTATGCTCCTGAGATGGATGTGATAGTATGCAGAGAATGGAAGCTAGTGGCCCAAGTTGGCAGCTCATTCTCACATGACAAGGAGACATGGTCATCTGTGGCAGAGTAGACAGGGCAGGCCAGGCCAGGAGCCAGATGGGAACATGTTCAGTCTTGTAGACACTGACATGAGGAAGTGCTGGCTGCTTCAAGCTGCTTCAAGAGAAAGCAGTGGATATCAGTGTTGACGGTCAATGCTGAACATTATGTATCTCAGTCGGGGCCAGCATAGGAGGACTCTTGTTATTCTTGTCAGAATAGGTTAGGCTCTGCTGTAGTAACAAACACACTCCTAAACTTAGTAGCTGAATGCCTGCAAATTTGTGTCTCTTTCATTGTTGTCTATGCCTTGCATGTCCAGAGGGTCTCCTTTCTGAGCAATAACTCAGGGGCCTAATTTGTTCTTTTATATTTGACTTCTAGGATAGTCTCAATGGAAAAAGAGAGGACTAAAAGGTCATACAGAGGGTGTTCCACTACCTTAGCAAGGTAATGATATATTATTTTCCCTACAACCCCTTGGCCAGAACTACTCACATGATCCCAACCTAACTGCACAAGAGGCTGGGAAATACAGTCTTCCATGTCCCCATGAGGAGGAAATGAAATGGGTAGTGTCTGCTGACTCTTTGGGGACACTTGTCTTTGGAGCCCTAAATGATTTGAATTGTATGAGTTGAATTGTGTCATTCACCCAAAATTATACTTTGGAGTGTTTGCCCTCAGTAACTCAAAATGTGACATTCATTGAACATAGGATCTTCAAAGAGGTAAATCAAATTGAAATGAGGTCATTAGAGTGAGCTCTAATCCAATAGGGCTGGTTTCCTTATAAAAAGGAGAAATTTGGACACAGAGACACACATAGAGGGAAGACCATGTGAAGACATAGGGAGAAGATAGCCATCTAAAAGCCAAGGAGAAAAACCTGGAACAGGTCCTTTCCTCACAGCCCTCAGAAGGAAATAACCCTGCAGACACCTTGATCTTGGATTTCCAGCCCCCAGGACTGTAAGACAATACATTTCTGTTGTTCTAATATACCTAGCTTGTGATGCTATGTTATTAAGGTGGCCCTAGTGAACAAATACAATCGTTCTGTAAGAAGTCGAACGACCCTGAGGCCTCCATGCTGTGAGGAAGCCCAAGCCACACAGAGACGCCTTGTGAATGTACGCTGGCAACAGCTCCAGCTGATGTGCCAGCTGACTGCCAGCAGCAACCACCAGACATGTGAGCAAAGACATCTCCAGGTGGTTCCAGCCTCCAGCTGCCAAGCCACACCTCCCCCATGAGGCCCAAGCCACCATGAAGCAATTATTCCTGCTATACCCCATCTGAATTCCTGTCCCACAGAATCTTGAGCATGAAAAATAGGTATCTTATGCCACCAAGTTTTGGGGCCTCGTGTAGCAACTGTGACAGAAATAGCCTCACAGTTAGTTAGGGCCTGAGCCAGTCTCTGAGCCAGGACTCTGTGACTCTGGACTGGAGGCCTTTTCTCTACTCCCTCATGTGAGCTCAGAGGGTGCCTGACCGAGAAGCTCTTTGCTGAGTCTTGTCTCTGAGGAAGCAGGGCTGGCTCACGTGGGCTAGATTCTGGATAACCAGTGAGGACCGCATGGCCTCTGAGGAAGCCACCTCCTTAGCATCCCTCTCCAAACCTGGAGAGCAGGCCAGCCTCCTGAAGGTGGCCACCAAGTTTGGCCTTGTTAAGGTCTGAGCGCTTGTTGGGGCTAGAAACTGTAGATATGGCTTGAACCTGTTCTAGTGGTCATTTTACTAATGTGTTTGCGTAACATCAGAGCTGTCTGAGGCAGAATATCTACTAGGTGTCTGACTGTGGGTTTCAACTGTGACTGTGCAACTCACTAGCTGTATGGCCCTAGGAAGTTATCCAACCTTCCTGAGACTGTTTCTTCCTCTGCAAAATGTGAAACAAATTCTATGTATAGGGGTTCTTATGAGGCTCAGTCAAGACACTTCCATGTGCTAGGGGTCCATCTAGCACATAGTCAGTCTATAGTATGTGTTCCCTATTGTTGCGAGCCATGAACATCAAGAGTTTATTTGTAGGGATTGGTTTGTTCTCTTCAATGCAGATTATTTTAGTGCCTGGAGGCTTCCCTGCAAAGGGGAAAAGTTGCTTAAAAGAACCCCAAAAATGTTGCGCTCTTTCAAACGTCAACTTAAGAAAATTATTCCAGACAAATGTAAGGAGGCATTATTATTACTGGTTTTATTGTTCTGAACAGTCTCGAAAAACTCCTGGCTTTGAAGCTCCAAAAGGTAGCAATTAGGCCTCTGGTGCAAGCCTTCGAAGCAGTAAAGCCTTGCCAAGGGATTCAGGGCTTCACTTCCTTCCGCATTTTGTGGTCACCATGTCTGCCTGTGTCCCCCACCAAGGCCCCAGGCAGGAGTAGAGCCAGTCTGCGTGGTCTTCTCACTGCTGCAGGAAACTGCCTGTGTCCTGATAACTCCCAGAAAGAGAAGGCAGATGGGGTGACTCAAAGTGAACCATCTCCACCCGCCACCCACGCCCCCCACTCTGCACGCTGTACCCTGACAAGCCTCCTCTTCTGAACTGGAAACTGAATCATGGCTTGGGGCCCTGGGATGTTCCTGGGCCCCTTTCTCCGTGATGCTGGCCAAGAGATCCGACTGCAGGGTGCCTTTACAGTCCGAGCTAACGCCCTCCTCCGCAGCCGCCTGCCCCATGGCGGCACTTTGTCAGAAATGATCTCTGGGCTTGCTGCTGGCAGGCTTCATGCTGGCTGCTAAGTCTTCATCCTGCTCCACGCGGGGCACAGCTTGTCCAAATATTTGGCTTGATCGTGCTTTCTGATTCATCATGTGCAGGAACCTCTGTAATTTCATCTACTGCGTGACTCAGACAAGAGCTAAGCACAAGTGCTGTGCCCCGGAGCCCGGGGCCTGCACAGAGGCCAGGCCTGCAGCCAGCACCCGCTGCTCCCAGCCGGCCTCCTGGGCCTGGGGAGAAATGTCGGTGCTCTGCGGACCGGCTAGCCTGAGATTAAATCTCTTTTGTCTGAGATGATTAATGGAGCCCCAAACACGCCTCGGCACAGAGTGTGAGGTGCACTTTGTACCTTTTCCAAGATTTTTTTCTTTTTTAATGCTAAATCCATTTGATCTCATAAATTATATTGGCTCCAAAATGAAGTGTTCCTGACAGCAGCGGGCAGGGTGTGGCTTCCATTGAAACATTTTTCCCTGTCGTCCCCTCTCTTGCTTTGAGACCCTAGGAGATACCCCGCTGATCTTCTAAAGGAGGCAGGGAGACAGTGATGACCTAGATTCCAAGTCAGAAAGACAGGTAGAGCCGGCTTGCCTGTCTTCAAAAGGCTGCCCATGCCTGGGTCCCAGGATTTCGGAAGGAGCTAGGAGGAAGACACTCCTTTGTGCTCCTGCCCATATGCCCCCGCGTACAGGTGACATGGTCATCTTCTCCTTCAGCAAGTTTGTTTGCTTAAGAAAGGCCACAGTGTGGGCCAGGGGTACCCCTGAGCCCTGCTGATGCTGCTGGATCTGGGGGGAGGAGAAGTAAGGGCGACTGACTCTTGGGCTCTTAGGTCCTTGACACTACACAATAAACACAACCATATGCATCTGTAGCATGTCAGGGATGGAAAATGACAGCAGAGGTGAGGCATCCCTTGTGGAGGTATGTGGGGTAAGTGAAAGGGCCCTCTAAACAGGGAGTAGGGAGTGGGATGGCAGTTTAGACACCAAAGTCTCCAGGAGTCAGAGGCAATGGGGTCTGAACCCTGCTTCCACCACTTTCCGGCTCTGTGGCTTTGGACAAGTTACTCACCCTCTTTGAGCCTCTGTTTCCTCATCCATTTATTTGTTCAATGCCCATTTTCTGAGCACTCCCTCTAGGTCAAGGCTAGACCACCCCCTTGGCGCTTAGATTCTAGACACTATGCAGTAAGCACAATCATGTGTATCTGTAGCATGTCAGGGGGTGGAAAATACCAAGCAGAAGGCAGTGTGGTGCAGGCCAGAGAGACACAGGGACATCAAGTGAGCTAAGCTGGGGCTGGGCAGATGAGGAGTCCTGCCTAGGAGACTGAGAAGGTGCAGTCAGGGAGGCAGGTGGGACCCAGAGAGGGTGATGATGAAGGGGGAGAATGCATGCAGTGGGAACTCAGGAACCGATCTGGCTGTTGGCAGGAAGTACGGCAATATGCTTAGAGCAAGGATGCTGGAAACAAGGACAAAGAAAAGCTGTAAGAAGATGGCTTGAATGCCGGGTAAATGGCACAGCCTTGCGGGTGCCATCATTTCCCGCCACTCCCGGCACCCTCCAGTCTCCAAGGCACAGGTAGGGTTCACCTCACACCATGCCCAAAAGGTCAGCAGGCTGGGGTTTCACAAGCGGGCATTCCAGGCCTGGGGCCTGCACAGGGAGCACTGTGGTCAGGCCTCCAAGTTCCTGTCCAGGACCAGCTGCTGAGGCTCTGGCCCATTCCAGGGGGCCCAGCTGCTGCCAGGCCGAGATGGGTCAGGCAGGCATGGCCAGGGGCAGCTGTCCTTACCCTCAGGACCTGAGCCATTCTCAGACTGGAGAGCCATGGTCAGGGACACTCCAGACTCTTTAGGCAGGGCACGCAGAGAGTGCGGTGTGTATAGATATATGTGTAGATATGTGCATATACTGTACATTTATGTATTTTTTGTTTGAGTCAGGATCTCACTCTGTCACCCATACTGGAGGGCTGTGGTGCCATCACAGCTCAGCACAGCCTTGACCTCCTGAGTTCAGAAGTTTCCTTCAACCTCAGCCTCCTGGGTAGCTGGGATTACAGGCACATGTCACCAAACCCAGTTAACTTTTTTTTGTAGAGACAAGGTCTTGCTATGTTGGCCAGACTGGTCTTAAACTCCTGGTCTCAAGCAATCCTCTTGCCTTAGCCTTCCAATGTACTGGGATTACAAGTGTAAGCCAGTGCTCCTGACCTTTTTTCTTGATAAAATTGTAATTTATTTTATTTTATTTCCAGATCCTGGGCAGTAGATATATTTATTCCTGTGTTAAAAGTAGAAAAAAGCAAGACTTGGAGCGGTCCAAAGAAACAAAACAGAGAAGTAGATGATATAACAAAAGTTCAAACCCCATGATCTGTGCATTCAGGCAATGGCCACAAAACTAGCGATCACAGGCATGGGATTGTTGGAT
Organism: Carlito syrichta; assembly: GCF_000164805.1. NCBI lineage: Eukaryota > Metazoa > Chordata > Mammalia > Primates > Tarsiidae > Carlito > Carlito syrichta. The sequence goes on along the minus strand of NW_007246683.1, from coordinate 542,635 downwards.
CCTTCATCTAAATCAGATTTCATGGGTAAAAACAAATGGGAGTTTTGTGTCTCTTGTTTTTAAGTTTGAAAGAGAGTCACTAAAAAGGGATGGAGCTTCAACAAGACCCCCCTGGCCTCTCTCTCTTGTGGCCACTGATGGCACCGTGGCCCCATCCAAGAGGAACCTTGCCCATGGAGGGCTCCTGTGAAGCCCACACTCAGCATTTTTCACCCCATTCCCTTCCCCTTTCACTTCCAGACATGATCTAAGTCTGCGTCTGCCTCCTCTGAGGGCCCGGAGTGCCTTGTTCATCTGAGCATCCCACGGTGCCTGCCACAATGGCCTGCCCTGGGGGCTTACTCTTATATTCCACCTTTGTATCCATGGGGATACGAAGAACGCTCTGCCACCCCGGACCGGGGCACAGCTTGGACAATCTTTCACCAGTGTGCAGACTCAGCTGAGAAACACAATCCTACCCAGGCTTTCTGCAGCCGTGGCTGAGAGGGTAAAAGCAGCCACGCAGAAGGCTGTCAAGTGACAGAGCAAAAAAAAAAAAAGCAAGCCTCAGCCTCAGCGGCTGTGGCAGTCCAGCTTGCAACAGAATAATTCCTCCTGATGGGAACAGCCCTCTGAGCTCCGTCACAGAGTGGGGGCTGCCTTTCTGATGGGGCCAGAGGAGCTTTACAGAAATAAAGGAAAGTAGCTTTTGCATCATGGGGACTTTTAAAGACACCCAGAGAATGAAATCTTGGATTTTATCTTCCTGAAAGGCTGAGGCTGGGCATAATTCACTTCTTTTGTTCTCTTGCTTTGTCTTGGTTAAATGTTCCTGGCCATACTGTACCTGTGGTTTTATTGTCATCTCTTTTGGAAATGGGCAGGGTATAAATCAGTCAGTAAAATTTGAAAATGTAGGTCTTTGGTCTAGCATCTAAGTAGACAAAGAAGAAACAGGCACTTAATAAGCATCTCTGGAGGCTTGTGATTTGAGTGTCCAATAAAAAGCAAGGTTTTTACTTTGAGGTTAGACACACTGAACCAGGGTTGTCCTCAGGCCTCTGATCATGGCATACACAGTGCTGATGCCCTGATCTGCAACCCTGGTGCACAAAGCCACTGGGAACCAACTGCCCCAGGGCCACCTGAAAGAGGGAAGAGCCAAGTTCCCTGCTCATTGCTGCAATCGGCAATGGGCATGCCCCCTTCATCACTGCTCTAGACAAAAGAGGGAGTGATTCGAACAGCCCCTTCAACTTCTGACCATCCTTGGCTTTCCCAGCTCTTCCCTCAGTACCAAACAGGAGTCTGACAGCACTAGAGAGAGTTCTTGAGAGGGTCCCCCCTGTGAAGGCTGGTTTGCCTGTGCCCATGCTGGGTACAGGGTGCTGGAAATGATTGGACCTTAGGGTGGGGGTGGTGACTACAGAAAGAAGCTGAGATGTGTTGCTGCCACAGTGGAGGACTTGTCAGAGCCAGCACCAGTTGGTGGGTTCCCTGACTTACAGAAAAGATCCAAGAAAGGATTATTAAATACTGGCCAAAAGATTACATGAAATGCTTTACATACCTGAGTCCGGCTGTGGAGGGAAAGAAGTGTGTGACAAGCCGCCCATCTGCAATCCCTGCCCTTTATTTGGGAGGGCAGCCGTGATGAAAACCTTGAAGTGAAGTCAAGGTCAACATGCCGTCCTGAGTCATTAGCCACACATAGATTAGTAGGTTAATACAGAACAGTCTCGACAGATGAATTACACCCAGAAGCCGTGTCCTTGGTGTTGACATTGAAAGGTTCAGATATCATAGGGAGAGTGATGCCTGCTTAATTTTGATAGGGCTTAATTATTGTGATAAATGTCCTTGGGGTTTAATTCTTTCATTTCACCTAGTTGTATGGGCTACATGGTTGTGTCCCTCCAAAATTCATACGTTGAAACCTTAACCTCCAGTGAGATGACATTAAGAGATGTGGCCTTTGGGAGATAAATAGGTTTAGGTGAGGTCTTGAGGATGGGATTCCCATAATGAACTAGTGTCCTTAGAAGAAGAGAAAGAGACCGAAACTCTTTCTTCATCATGTGAGGATACAATGAGAAGATGGTCATCTGTAAATGAGGAAGCTGATCCTCTTCAGATACTGGGTCTGCTAGCATCTTGACCTTGAACTTCCCAGATTCCAGAACTATGAGAAATTAATATTTATTGTTTAAGTTACCCAATCTGCAGTATCTTGTTATAGAATCGCTACTGGACTAAGATGGTATATTAGGATTCTCCAGAGAAACAGAACCAATAGAATATACAGATAGATACATATGTAAAAGGAGATTTATTATGGAAATTGGCTCACATGAGTATGGATGTCAAGAAGTTCCATAATCTGCTGTCTGCATGCTGGAGACCCAGGAAAGCTGGTGGTGGAATTTAGTCCAACTTTGAAGGCCTGAGTACTAAGAAAATATTTGCTAACCATACACCATCTGAAAGGGGCTGAAATCCAAAATATATGGGGAACTCAAACAGCTCAATAGCAGGAAAACATAGAACTTGATTTAAAAATGAGCAAAGGCATCAACTGACCAGTAGGTAAATAAAATCACACACACACACACACACACACACACACACACACACACACACACACACACAGGAATACTATTAATTGGCTATAAAAAAAAGAACAAAATAATGTCTTTTGCAGCAACTTGAATGGAATCGCAAACCATTATTTTAAGTGAAATAACACAGGAACGGAAAAACCAAATACTGCATGTTCTCACTTATAAGTAGGAGCTAAGCTAAGGGTTCACAAAGGCATGTAGAATGGTACAATGGACACTGGAGTCTCAAAGCAGAGGAATATGGGGGGGGTGAATAAAAATTGCCTATGGGGTACAATGTGCTTGAGTGTGGGTGATGGATACACTTGAAGCCCAGACTTCTTTGCCACTATATAATATGTCCATATAACCCAAACCACTTGTACCCTTGAAGCTATTGGAAGAAAAAAAATTGGGCAAAAGATCTAAATAGACATTTCTCAAAAGAAGACATACAAATGGCCAACAGGTGTACTAAAATTTTCTCAACATCACTAATCATCAGGAAAATGCAAATTATAAACCACAATGAGAATATCACCTCACACCAGTTAGAATGACTATCATTAAAAAGACAAGCGATGAGAAGTGTTGGCTAGAATGCAGTGAGGGGGAACTCTTGCACACTGTTGGTAATCATGTAAATTAGTACAATCATTATGGGAAACAATTTGGAGGTTCCTCAAAAAACTAAAAATAGAACTACCACATGATCAAGCAATTTCACTACTGGGTATATAGCCAAAGGAAATGAAATCAGTATTTTGAAGAGATATCTATACTCCCATGCTCACTGCAGCCAAGACATGGAATCAACCTAAATGCCCACCAATGAATGAATGAAGAAAGAAAATGAGTTATCTATCTACACAATGGAATACTTAAGAAAACGGAAATCCTGTCATTTATCACAACACGGACAAACCTGGAAGACATTATATGAAGTGAAATAAAACAGCACAGAATGGCAAACCCTGCATTATCTAAAAAAGTCAAACTCATAGAAGCAGAAAATAGAATGGTGGTTACCAGGGCCTGGTGGTGTGGGAGAAGGGAGGGGGGAAGGGGGTGGAATTAGGAAGCTGGTCAAAGGACACAAAATTTCACTTAGGAGAAATAAGTTGTAGAGATCTATTGCACATCATGGTGACTACAGTTAATAACAATGTATTGTATACTTGAAAATTGCTAAAAGAGTAAACCTTGAAGTGTGGTCACCACAAGGAAATGATAAGTTTGTGAGGTAATGCATATGTTAGTTAGCTTGAAAGAGCCATCCCACAATGTACACATATATCAAAACATCAAGTTGTACACCATAAATATATATCATTTTTATTTGCCAATGTAATCAAGTGACTCAAAAATGGCACTCCCAGAGTTTCCTGATGCCAAGAACAGCCTGATGGGCTCCTGGAGGGACTCTCCCACCCCTACCCTCTCAGACTTTCTCCTTTCTCTTCCTTCCAACCTGCTATAGTAAAGGACCTGCTGGTCGTCATCTTCAGCCTTATAACTTATCATATAATGCAAAGCTCAGTTTGCTCAAGGGTGCTGCAGGCATCAGCGTCTGGACTGGGCAGCAGGATATTGGGATCACCTTCTCTTCTCTTGCAATGAGGGTCACTTTGGTGTGGTGGAAAGTTCAGAATTCAGTATCAGACACAGCTGGTATGTTACCTACACTCTGCCACTTATAATACCTTTCTAAATCTTGGTTTTCTTGACTATACGTGGAGATAGTAAGTAGCATGCATCTCAGGGTTGTTTTGAGAATTTGGGACCCTTTGTTCAGTGCTTGGCACATAGAAGATGCTCAGCATACCTTGGGACCCTTAGATGCCCTCTCCACAGCACCAAGTCCTCCATGTTGACCTTCCTGCTCCTTCCCCACCTGGACAACTTTTAGACAAAGTCCTAATGGCAATTAGTGTCATTCACAGGTAGACTTAGGCATCACTACTCAGGGATGCTCAGATACTTGGAAGAATCAGGTACCATAAACATCTAAAGAGGCCCATGCATCTGTAATCAAGAGGACATCTTTTTTCAGTGCTCAGAGAGTGGTATAGATACATTTCCTTGAAGCCATTATCAGAGACAGATTCTTGGAGGTTGGGCCATGGAAATTCTTAATTCTTAGTTTATTTGTTTATTTATTTTTAGAGTCAGGGTCTCACTCTCTCACTCAGCTGGAGTGCAGTGATATGACCATAGCTCACTGCAGCCTCACATTTCTGGGCTCAAGTGATTCTCCTGCTGCAGCCTCTTGAGCTAGGACTACAGGTACTTGCCACCATGTTTGACTAATTTATTTTTATTTTTATTTTTTTGTAGAGACAGGGTTTCCTTTTGTTGCCCAGGCTGGTCTTGACCTCCTGGCCCCAAGAGATCTTCCTATCTTGGCTTCCAAAAGCACTGGGATTACATGCATGAGCCACTGTCCTGAGCCTAATCTTTGAATTATGTTCCCTGAATGCATGAGTCAGCATGAATAGATGCTTCAAATCTAGCAGAAGTCAGACCACAGAGAGAGAATGAAGAAAGAAGCCCACAAGGCTCAGAAATGTCTAAAGCTATCTTCTCAGAGTGGCGGAAACTGAGAGCCAAAGGGATTCTTCCCTGTCTCTAACCTGCCACAGCCCACCCAGTGCCCAGGTCCTTTGACTATAAGTTGCAGGCACGGGCTGTAGAGGAAGGGAAGGTCATGGGCTTGGAGGGAAGCCTGCAGAGGCAGACTCAGGGCTCTGCAGCTGCTGGGGGGATTCTGCCAGCTCTACTCAATGTTTGTCTCCTCTCAAGAGTCCAAGTATGAGGGCAGAAGGTAAAGATGGTGGAGCCTGGATTGTGGGCAGGGCCCTTGGCTGAGAGCCCCTCCAAGATGTCACCAAAGGAAATCCTTGGCAAGACCTCATCTCTACAATAAATCAAAAAATTAGCTGGGTGTGGTAGTGCACGCCTGTAGTTCCAGCTACTTGGAAGACTGAGGCGGAAGGATCGCCGGAGCCCAGCAGGTAGAGGCTGCGGGGGCCGGGAGCGGCCACTACACTCCAACCTGGGTGACAGAGTGAGACTCCAACTCAAAAAAAAAAAAGGAAATCCACATGACTAGCGAGGAGGACATGGCTGCTGTACAACCCCCACACCAAGTCCTATTCTTTCTGCCTACAAAATATTTCTCAGATATATTTCAAATATATTTCTCAAAATATTTCTCCAATCCATTCCTGCCTTTGTGATTCCCTCTGTCTTGTCACATTGTAGTGGGAAGATAGAGAGGTCGTGACACTGAGACGATTATAGGAAGTGGCAACATTATAACGCCGGCGGGCTCAACAGGCTAAGGCTTCTAGGTCAAGCCCCCCAGAAAAGGAGAAGAGGGGTCTTATACCTTCGTTTAGGTAAGGGGGGGTCGTGTTGAGCGATTACACATTTTCATTGGAATTTACAAGGTGGTACTCAGCAAAATCAGATTTCCAAAGAACAAATGGTTTCCAGGAAACTCAGGGCCAGTGGGGTTGTAAACTGTCAACTTCAAAAGAGGGGTTTTGGTTAAGTCTGTGAATTACTCTTTTGCATTTCCATGAAAGCCTTCAGTCCTTGGCTATTTGGTTTTTCTCAAACAAAACTGGTCTGACGGCTTTTCAGAACTTGTCGATTGATTTTCAAAAGGAATACTTTTAACTGCTACCAGCCCCCTTCCTGCCACAACATGGCACCTTAGCTGTGGGAGCAGTGGCCCTCCCACTTTTCTCCATCTTTTCCTCCCACCTGGCTGCCAGAACTCCATTCCAGAAACACAACACCTTGTGACTCTCCCCAGAGCTCCCAAAGGCCTGCAGAACAAGGGAACATCAGCACGGGCCCCCGGGATGGCTGCCTGGCTTCAGGTGACCCTCTGGCCCCAAGCCTTTGTCCCTGCTCCTCCTTTCTCTTAGAAAACTACCTCTTCCCACCCTTCCCAGCACACTCTTACTTATCCTTTTTCAGGGCCCAAGTCAAAGATGGCTTCTCCTCTGAGGCTCCCCCAGGCCTCCAGCTGAGTCCAGGCTCCATGAGCTGTGATTCCAGCATCACGCTGCACTCTGGTGACTTAACTGCACTTGGTCTCCTGCCTAGACGATGAGACGCAGGAATACACGGAAGGTGGCCACCCAGTGACCAGGCTGTTAGAGAAGGTGGGCGTCTCCCGATATCCTGACTCCCTGGCCGCACCTGCCCCTCTGCTCTGCTGGGCTCCTGGTGGTGTCTGCAGGAGTCAGGGAAAACCCCAGCTGGCGCCATTTCCTGTTCTCCACATCCGCCCAGGTCTTCTTTGTCCAAGGGTCTTCCTCTCTGGAGAGCTCCTTATCTGCAGTCCCTCAAGTCCACAACATTGGCAGACCGGGAGGGGGCCCGACCAGCTGGTTTCCTGCCTCAGCCTCTCAGATCTGAGTCAAAAGGTCTGGGTTTGGAGCCAAACTCTGAACCTCTTCCCAGCTCTGTGACCTTGGCCATTGTTTTCATCTCTGCTAAGCTTCAGTTTCTTAATCTGTAAAATGAAGTGCTTTTTTTTGTTGCTGTTGATTGTTTAGTACAAGTTTGTTGTTTAAAGTGAAAGTATGCCTCCCAGTGAATATCTTTCCCCCAGAGGTCAGTGTTGACCCTTTACAGTGTATCATCTTCCCAGATCTTTTTCAATATGCATTTACAAACATACATGATATTGATCTTGCTTTGTAGAAAAAGAATGACATATACATACTCTTCTATATCTTGCTATTTTTACCCAACTCTGATTCCATGCCCTTCACATGACCCTCTCTTATTCTTTATAGTAGTTGCTTGCCTCACAGAATATAAAGGAGCCATAGTTTGTTTAGTTGGGCTCCTAGAATAGACATTAAACTGTTTTCCTTAAAAACATTTTTTATTTGAGTCAGGGTATCACTCTGTCGCCAAAGCTGAAGTACATTGGTATGATCATGGCTCACCCAAGTAGCTAGAACTATAGGCATGTGCCACCATGCCCAGATAATTTTTCGATTTTTTTTTTTTCCTTTTTTTGTAGTGACAAGGTCTCCCTATGTTGCCTAGGCTGGTCTCAAACTCCTGGGCTCAAGCATTCCTCCCACCTTGGCCTCCCAAACTGTTGGGATTACTGGCCTGAGCCACCACACCTGGCCAAAAATCATTTTCTATTAAGTTAAAGTTTTTATTTCGTGATACTTATAGATTCATATGCAGTTATTAGAAATAATACAGATAAATACCACATACGCTTTACCTAGTTTCCTGCTGTGGTGACATAACATAGTTCAAAGCTATAGTATAGTGTCACAACCAGGATACTGCCATTGATACAAGGTAAGATGGAGAATATTTCCTTACCTACAAGGATCTCACCTGTTGCCCTTTTTAGCCACATCCACTTCCCTGCCATCCTCACCCCTCACTCCCTACACCTGGTTCTTCCCCTGGCAATCACAAATCTGTTCTCTGCTTCTATAATTTTGTCATTTCAAAATGTTATACAAATAGAAACATACAGAAGGTAATCTTTGGGGACTGGTTTTGTATCACTTAGCATAATTCCCTGCAGATTGATCCAGGTTGCTATATGTATAAGTAGTTGGTTCTTTTTATTGCCGAATAGTATTCTGTGGAATGGATGTAGCAGATTGACCATTCACCTTTGAAGAATATCTGGGTTGTTTACAGTTTGGGGACTGCATATAAACATTTATGTACAGGTTTCTCTGGGAATATACATTTTATTTCTTTAAGATAAATGTCCAGAAGTGCAAATGCTGAGTCATATGGCAGTTGCGTGTTTAGTTTTTATAAGTTTCCAGAGTGGCTATGTACATTTCCACCAGCAACGTATGAGTGATCCATTTCTCCACTACCATTTAGTGTTGTCATTATTTTTTATGTCAACAATTCTGACAGATATTCAGTGATAGCTCATTGTGGTTTTAATTTGCATTTCCTTCATGCCTAATAATGCTGAATATCTTTAGTAACATGTCTCTTTATGCCATATTCTAATTAGTTCTTTTTTTTTCACTGTTAAGTTTGGGAGTTCTTTAAATGTTCTAGATACCAGTCCTGTGTTGAGGATGAGGTTTGCAAATATTTTCTCCCAGTCTGTAGTTTCTTTTCATATCCCTTAAACAGGGTATTTTAGAGAACAAAGTTTTAAAATTTGATGAAGTCCATTTATCTGTTTTTTTCATTTGTGGATTTTGCTGTTGGTGTCAAATCTAGGAACTCGGCTTAACCATAAAGACCAAAGATTTCCTCCAATTTCTTTTATTTATTTATTTTTATTTTATTTTTTCTAAAAGTTTCATCATTTTACAGTTTATATTGAAGTCCATGATCCATTTCGATTTAGGTGTGAGGTTTAGGTTGAGGCTCATTTTTTGCCTACAGGGGACCAATTGTTACTGTTTATTGCAAAGGCTATCTTTCCTCCATTGAGCTACTTCTGCATCATTGTACCATTTTTATGTGGCTCTATTTCTGGGTTCTCTGTTCTTTCTATGGATCTATCTCTCTGCTAGTACTGCACAGTCTTGATTACTAGAGCTAGATAATAAGTCTTAAAATCATGTAGACTGATCTCACATTACTCTTCTTTTTCAAAAAAATTTAAGCTATTTCATTTGTTTTTTAATATACATTTTAGAATAATTTTTTTCAATATTGTCAAAGAATCTTAGTGGAGTTTTGATAGAAATTGTGTTAAACTTGTATATCAAATTGGAGTGAATTAGTATCTTTACTATGTTGAATATTCCAATTCACTAATACAGTCTGTCTCTTCATTTTTTAGATCTTTGCTTTCTTACATCAGAGTTTTGTAATGTTTAGCATATTGTTCTTACAAGTCTTGTTAAATTTGCATGTATTTCCCTTTTTTAAAAAAAATACTAAATTGTATTCTACTTTTAACTGCCAGTGATCATTGTGAGTATATAGAAGTACAATTGATTTGTATATGATTATCTTGGATCCTGCAACCTTGCTGAACTCACTTATTAGTTCTAGGAGGTTTTTGGTTGTTTATTTTGTTTTGTAGATTCCTTGGGACTTCCTACATAGAAAGTTATGTCATTTGCAAATAGAAACACTTTTAGTTTTCTCCTTTCCAAACTATATGCCATTTATTTCCTTTTCTTGCCTTATTGTAGTGGTTAGAACTTCCAGTACTATGCTGAATAAGACTCATAAGAGTGAACGTCTTTGCTTTGTTCCCTGTTTTAAAGGGAAAACATTCAGTCTTTTGTGATTAAGTATAATGTTAGCTGAAGGTTTTCTGTAAATGCTTTTTATCAAGCTGAGGAAGTTTCTTTCTATTCCTAATTTGCTGAGAGTTTTTGTCATAAATGGGTGTTGTTTTTTTGTCAAATGCTTTTTCTGAGTCCACTGATAAGATCATGCAGTTATTCTTCTTCAGTCAGAAGATATAGTAGATTATATTGATTGATATTTAAGTATTGAACCAATGTTGCATACCTGGAATAAATCCTGTTCAGTTATGATGCATAATTCTTTTTCTATGTTGCTGAATTCCATATATTTTCTATATTGTTAAAGAATGGTGTTAGAAATCAAGCTCTGGGCACCAGGTATGCTTCTGAATGACACTGTTTCTAGACCCTGTTGGCTGAGAGTTCAGGGAAATCTATGTGTATATACTAGCCTGTGTATACATACATACCTATAAATATTTCTATATATATCCATCTGTATCTATATTGAGCCCAACATAAGTTTATACTGACATTTTCAACACTAACCTATCACCCCAAGGATGATTCTAGCCTTCTCTCCTTACTTGTCTATAACTTCCTATTCCAATAGAGAGAAACTTGGCTTTGAAATCCACCATTAACTTACTTCATTATTCAATCCCAGTATATATGTATATTTGCTTTAGAATTGTTAATCCATACTCCTGTGGGAAACAGCTTTATCAACTAGAGTACAGTGCTTTTATACAGTTATTTTTTGTTGTTAGTCTTATGGTTTCCACTCATTTCCAAAGTTACAGGTCAGCATCTTCTTCCCCATCCCTTTCAGTGAAGTTGTTTCATCACAGATATATTTGTAATACAGTTAGGTTGTTTTGTCAAAGTCTGCATTGCATCCTGGGATCCCTTGACCTCCTAAATAATTTTTTAGAATTTGCATGCATTGAAATCGACTCTTTGTGCACTAAAGTTCAATGAATTTTGACAAATGCATAGTGTCATAGATCCACTACTATAGTTTCAAACAGAATGGTGTCCTGGCCTTAAATATCATCTGGCCAGGCACGATGGTGGCTCAAGCCTGTAATCCCAGCACTTTGGGAGGCCGAAGCGAGAGGATTGCCTGAGCCCACAGGTTCGAGACCAGCCTGGACAAGATCTCGTTTCTACAGTAAATCAAAAAATTAGCCAGATGTGGTGGCATGCGCCTGTAGTTCCAGCTACTTGGAAGGCTGAGACGGAAAGATCACCTGAGCCCAGCAGGTCAATGCTGGGATGGCCATGAGTGTGCCACTGCAC
>NW_007246683.1:529473-531493 GCF_000164805.1 Carlito syrichta | reverse complement strand
CCTCCTTCTCCTCCTTCTCCTCCTTCTCCTCCTCCTCCTCTTCACCTCTTTAACCCTCTTCCTTCTCTACCCCAGTAATCATTGATTTGTTTGCTATATCTATAGTTTTACCATTTCCATATGTCATGTAAATAAAATTATACAGTTTCAGCCTCTTCAAACTGGCTTATTTCAATCATCAGAGTACATTTAGGACTCACTCATGTTTTGCATGTTTGATAGCTAATTATTTTTTGTTACTAATAGTATTACATTGCATGGATGTACCACAGTTTGTTTATTCACCTATTGGAGGACACCATGGCTGTTTCTAGTTTTTGAAATTATAGATAAAGTTGCTATAAATATTCACATACATGTTTTGTGTGGATTAAGTTTTTACAATTATAGATAAAGCTGCTATAAATATTCACATACATGTTTTTGTGTGGATTAAGTTTTGAATCTGTGGGGTAAATATCTATGAGCAAAACTATGTTCCACTCTGTAAGAAACTGTATTTTTCAAACTTGCTGTACCATTTTGCATTCTCACAAGCAGCGAATGAGAGCTCTTCTTGCTTAGTCTGCTTGAGGCAACTGGTATTATCATTTTTACTCCTACTTTATTTTAATTAATGTTTGTATAATGTATCTTTTTCTATATTTTTACTCTTTAAACATACCTATGTTATTATATTTGATGTGAGTTTTTTGTAGAAAACATGTAATTTGGTCAAATTTTTCTATCTCCTCTATCAATCTCTGTCTTTTAAATGGTGAATTTAGAACTTTTACATTTAATGTAATTATTGATGTGTTAGGGCTTAAGTCTGCCATTTTATTTTTTGTTTTCCATTTGTTCTCTTTGGTTTTTATTACTCTATTTTCTTTTTTCTGCCTTTCTGTGGGTACTTGGAAGTTTTTTAGAATTCAATTTTGACCGATTTATAGAATTTTCTGGTATATCTCTTTGTGTAGTATTTTAAGTGGCTGCTCCAGGTATTATATTATATCTGCACAACTTATCACTGTCCACTGGTATTAGTCTTGTTCAGGTTAAGTATAGAAACATTACCTCCCTTTATAATGTTTACCTTTTCTTACTTGTAATATAATTGTGTTAAATATTTCTTCTATATATATTTAGAACCACATCAGAAAATGCCATAATTTTTGCTTCAATCATTCAGTATAATTTAGAAAACTCAAAAGGTGAAGAAAAAATTATTTACCTATATTTTTGCTTTTTCTATGTTCTTTTTTGTTGTTGGTCCAATGCTCCAAGATTTCTTTCTAAAATCATTTCTGTTCTATTTATCACTTCCAGTTTTTAAGTCTCTGGTGACAAATTCTTAGTTTCCTGTCACCTGATAATGTCTTGATTTCCCTTCCATTTCTGAAGAATATTTCCACAGCATATAAAATTCTGGGCTGAGATTTCTTTTCTTTCAGCACTTAGAAAATGACATTTCTTTCTGGCCTCCTTGGTTTTTAATGAGAAATCCACTGTCATTCGAATGGATTTTCCTTTGTAGATAAGGTGTCTTGTCTCTCTTTGAAGACTCTTTGTCTTTAGTTTTCACTATGATGTGCAAGTTTACATCAAGTTTTACTAAGATGTGTTTTGGTATAGATTTGAGTTTATTTTGTTTGGGGTTAACTCTGTTTCTTGAATCAGTAGATTTATATCTTTTGTCAAATTTTGGAAGTTTTTAGTCATTCTTTCTTTGAGAACTTCTTTTTAGCCTAGCCCCTGTTCTCCTTTTCTTCTGGAGCTCTGATGACATGAATGTTAAATTTGATTTTTTTTAAATTATAAAGATGTGGGGTACAATTCAGGGTTAGGTATACAAACGTTGATTATGCAGGTACTCTTGTTGATAAGGTATGCCCCTCCCTTCCCTAACATTTTCCCTCAACTGCCAATCCCACTCCCCTCCCTTGTCAGTTTCCCACTACTGCCAATCCCTTTCTTATAGTATTATAATAATTGTTCAAGGTCCACTTATGAGTGAAAGCATATGGTACTCTGTTCTTTG